>NW_015113728.1:72383-147403 GCF_001443285.1 Poecilia latipinna
GTTTAGTGTTAGATTCTTTTCCTAGTTTCCGATGTACTCTCCCTCGCCCCTTGCTGCTACTCTCTCTCTCTCTTTCTCTCCAGTCTGCCCTCTGCTCTCTCACCTCCATTAACTAACCTGCCCAGGTCCTTTGTTTAAGCATTCGCTCTCCCAGTAGTTGTGTCTCTTCTCCTATCACTCCTTGCTCCACTCCCTGCCCCACTTCAACATCAACACAAAAATGACAGGAAACAGCCACTAACTAAACACCAACTAACACAACTGATGAAAGGTTATAAAATTAATTTCATACTCTTTACTCTTCAATATGTATTTCTTAGGGTGCATTCACACCAGCTCTATTTTGTTCACTTTAGTTGAACCGTAGTTTGTTTGCCTAGAAAGTCCGGTTCACACAGGGAGGTGTGAATGCCCAACCGATCTCTGACGCGAACCAAAAAAGTGAACTTTGGTCCACCTAAAACACCCAGGCCTCTTTGCAGTTCGAATGTATATGTGGATGCAGACTAAAGTGCAAGGCATTCTGGGTAAAAACAACCAAAACAAACATTCTGGGCTAGCACCAGAAGGAAAAAATGGCTCATGGTCTTTTACCAAAAACTAAAGTCAAGATTTTAGTGGAGTGCCACTAAAATCTGACGACACTCGATTTTTGTTTACATTTTGCGAAGAAGGAAGTTGCACTCGGCGTGTTCTTCAGAGGTTTTCGTGTCATTTTCTTGAGTGGTTCTTGGCGCAGCGCCACCTCAGACAAGGAGGGGAACAGGTTTGTTTTTCAAAGGGTTTGGTTCGTTTGACACAATACAGTGAAATTGTAGCAAATGTTGCAGGTTTGATCTGCAGTGGAACCGAGTCTACCGGACTATCAGCTGTGACAACATCCTTAATCTGCGTTTCCTCTTCCTGCAGGCAAAGGCTTGACCTCATGCGAGAGATGTACGACCGTGCTGCTGATGTGCCCAACAATACCACAGAGGAGAGTGAAAGTGTCATGACAGGAGGCGACCCTTTTTACGATCGCTTCCCATGGTTCCGCCTGGTTGGCAGGTAAACACCGAGCATCATCCACTTCATACTGTAAGAGATGCAGGACAGCGTTTCTCATTAGCTTGTTCCAATGATTGTTGACCACGTTTGTTTACTAAGACCACTGAACATAGATGGCTACCTTCATTCTGTCTACTGTTTGAGTTGACCAGTATAGTTTATTTTTTATGTTTTATTGGACATTAATAAACTGATTTTGAGGCATCTTTGATTTATATCTCTGGCTCATGGTCTAACACAGGGGCTCCAAGACTTTTTCATGTCATAGCCTCCCAAGCAGCATTAACTTCAGGGTGCAAATCAGCAGCCAATGCTGCAAAATGCCTAAAGTAAAATCATAGTCTAGAATTGTTTTTGCCCCCTCACTTTTATTGATTCGTTTAGCATAAATGCTGCCTTTTACCTTCTGATTCTTGTTGGCCCTGAGTTTTCTTGAGGACTTTTTGCAGCAGTTTTTCTGCACAGCAGGGTTGCTGGATGGTCCCTTCGGTGTTTCTCGTCAGAAGCTTTTTCATTTTCCGCTTGCTATGCTAGCTTGTGGAGCAAAACATCTTGATAAATTTGACTGGTAGCCAATCAGAAAGATGAGCACTACAAATAACATTTCAATCTATTATGTTATGTTTTGTAAAAATGATTGAAAAACAGATTGCCCCACATCCCCGCCCAAACAAAATTGGTGTCAAATGTTTTTGCTGCGTTTTGTGCAGCAAAATGTTTTGTTGTGCTGGCATCATTTTTAAGATTCTAATGAAAGTTTCTGGAGGTCATAGAAGGTCAACCAGCCCCTCCCACATTTGTGAAATCAAACAAATTTGGTGGCAATCAATTGCGCTACGTTTGTGTTACGTTTGTGCTGCTAAAACATTTTCCTCCACAAACATAACACAAACAATGAACACCAATTTTATTTGATTTGGGTAACATGGAGTGGCTGGTTGAACTTTTAACATTTAAACTTTCAAAATAAAAAAAATCACAGACCAGTAAAAATGTAGCACAGCTGATTAACACCAAATTCGTTTGATGTGATGAAGATGTTGGGGCTGGGGGTGGGGGGGACAACTTCACTTAGGGACCATGGCCTCCACTTTGAAAAAAAAAAAAAAAAAGTCTAACCCACAGACATCTTGCTACGCAGACACACACTTCCTTCCCCCCCTATTTAGTTTACTGCTGGGAAACACTTTTCCCATGTCTCTCTTCTATGTCTCAACATTTAGTCTCAATCTGTTTCCCTCCAGTCCATATGTATTCCAATGTGTGCTTTCTATCTAACTGTACTAACCTAGTTCCCATGTTTCTGGCTGCACCAGAAATCCCATTTTCAACACATGCATGAGCGAGCGCATGAGTGACCCCACCCCATCCCCGACCCTTTCCACCTCTGAAATTACTGAGCTGGCTGACTCGCAGAGGGAGGGTCGAGGGGAGGAGGAGGAGTTGGAGGAGTTGGACGACCTGGATGATGATATCTTTTTGGACGACCCGTGCTCCGAGCTCGGGCCAGATGATGATGATGATGATGATGATGATGATGATGTTGGAGGGCTCTGCCAAGGCTCCAGCGAAGGCCTGGACCCCTTTTACGACCGCTCTCCATTATTCAGTGTAGTGGGAAGGTTGGTGAGGTTTCAGGAGCATGCTGGCGGAGGAAACTAGCTCTTTCACACTGAGATGCTGGATTTTGTTCCTCCGATTCGCATCGAGAGAAACGAAGCGCACATTTAAGAGAGTTTTATCCACAACAAGGATGTTTAATGGGTAGTTTAGTTTGCGTTTTACATGGTAGCATCAAACCATCAAACTGAATTTCTCTTAGTTTGCATATTTTGCTGTAATTTCACTTCCCAGGTATGAGAGGAAAGCTGCATCTTTGATGTCAACTTAGAGGTGACACATTTAAAACAATCACTGCAAAAACACAACATCTTACCAAGTATTTTTGTTCTTGTTTCTTGTTAAAATATCATAGTGCATTTGAAATAAGACAAAACTAACTTACTAGTAACATTTGAGCAAGTTATAGGAGCTTATTCTAAGCACATAATCTCTTAAAATTGATGAAGAAGTTTTAGTTCCATTGGCAGATTATTTCATTTGAACAAGACATTTTTCCCATGTTATAAGTGAACTCTGAGAGTAAGATAATCTTTTTCATCAATATTAAGGAATTATTGACTGTAAACAAGCTGCTATATCTTGCTGAAAAGTGACGTTTAAATTTAATTTTGTCTCATTTCAAGTGTAATAAGACATTTGCTCTAGAAACTAGACCACAAATATTTGGTAAGATTTTATGCTTTTGCAGTTCAGAGCTTCATGACTGGTGTTTTCTTTGCTCACTTTTTTTTAACACCCCCTGGTTGTTTAACGTTGAAAGGCAAACAAGCTTTTGAATATATTTTTTATGTTATTATGTTCTTGTCTTAGTTTTCATTGTTCTAGTCTTTCTGAAATTGGAACCAGAAATATTTGCAAATCTCTCTCCACACTGAACATATGAAGCTACTTCTGAATGGACAGTTCCTGGTTTCAATATTTTATATGTATTTACATTTTTATGCTCGTTATTTTCTTCTTCTTCTTTTTTTTTTTTTTTGCTTTGTTGAAATAAAAATATTTTAATACTTCTGGAAACAGGTTTTTAAGCTAAAACCAAGGTTACTTTAGTTGAAGAAATATTGTTAAATGACTCATTGAAGTGTCTTTATCTTACAAGCAGTTCTGTGAAAAAAATTCACTTATAGCAAGACATTTTTCAATGTTATAAGGAAAATAATCTCCCAGTGGAACTAGTACCTTTTCATCAGTATTAAGGAATTCTTGACTTAAAATGAGCTCCTCTGAAGTATTTTAGTATTCAGCAAGAAAAGTGTACTAAGATATTTGCACTAGAAACTAGACCAAACGTACTTGGTAAGATTTCATATTTTTGCAGCGAAAAGCATAAAAACCAGCAGACACCTTGAAGCACTGTGCTGCTAAATAAAAAGCTGAGGTTTGTGGCAGAGGCATGAATGTGAACGACTTACCGAAGCAGCTGAGTCATGGCGATTATTAAGGTCTGATCTGATTAGCATTACAAAGGGATCCACAGAGAATTGTTCTGTTCCTGTTGGAAGTGATGCATTTGAGCAAGCCACGTTATATGAGCAAGAAACACTCAAAAATCTCAAGATGAAAGAGCTGGTTTCTACTGCAGCTGTCTCTTTTAGGCATGCCAGAGCACACATGTTTTTAGTTTGACCTTTTTTTTTTTTTCTTTTTTTTTTTGGCAACTTTAACTTGAACACATCTAACGATGAACTCCTATTTTGTACAAAACACCACTTTTACTTTTGCCCAGGTGGTGCACTTTGATTTTGGATGTCATTCGTTGTTTTTTTTTTTTTGGTGTAGCACACTATTTATCAAGCTGTTGGCAGTTTTTATTCAAGCTGAGTCATGTTGCGTTCTGTTCCATTTGCTTTTGATTCCTTTGAGTCGACAACTGGAAAGCATTTTTGTTGACCTTTTTTTTTGTCCTGAGCATGCCTTATTTGCACCTCACCAATCTTGTCATGAGTCTCCACCCCTAAGTGTCTATCCCCCCCGCACCCAACCCTCTGGCTTGTGGAAAATGTGACCTTTGAGTCACAGATCTTATATTGCACTTTGAAACAAGATGGCGACAAACGTTTAAAAACATTTATACTCCTGAGAAATTTGGCCCATAAATCTTTTTAGACATGCGGTGCCTTTCAAAAGTTTTCATACCTCTTGAACTTTTTCGCATTTTGTTAAGTTAACTAAAAAAAAGAAATAAAATTGTGTTTTAGCAGATTTAATGTGATAGAACTAATAATAAACTGGAAGTTGATGTTTTGTTTATTATTTACAAATATAATTTTAAAAACAAAAAATTCTATCACACTAAAATTCCCCCCAAAACACATGAAAATGTTCAAGGTTATCAATACTTTATCAAGGCAACTGTAATGCAGAGTGACTTAAGTGCCAACTCTGAGTATTTAAATCTTATTTTAAATCATAAATTAGTTTCACGATTACATTTGACTTACCTTAGTTGTACAAAAACAAAATTAAATCCTTAAAATCGTTGCTTTCTGCAGTGAGTGCACAACTCCTGATCATAAATTTGATATATTTTTTCAGATCTAAAGTTACTCTTGCACACATGCTCCTAAGCCTCGCCAAGGCTTCATTCGTATTAAAAGCAACAAGGAATACTGCATGCAGGCCATAACTGTCTTAACATATTAGCTTCTTAATAAAGGAAGAAACACCCTTAACGCAGCAATAGTAAAGGGCAACCATGGCCATCGCAAGAGCAATCCCAGCTTCTGTTTGGTTGCTTCGCAGCTCTGTGTTCTGTTGTCCTGCCCGGTGGAGATGTACTAAATGTCAACCGTCTCTTTCTCCTCCCCATGTCTGCTTGTGTTTTAATGTTTTGCCTGTTTTTTTTTCTTTCTTTATTTTCATTCACCGCGCAGGGCTTTCGTCTATCTGAGCAACCTGCTGTACCCGGTTCCTCTGGTGCACCGCGTGGCCATCGTCAGCGAGAAAGGAGAGGTGAAGGGCTTCCTGCGCGTGGCCGTTCAGGCCATATCAGGTAAGGCCCAGACCCGCCGTCTTGCCGTCGCTCGCCTCCGTCGGCGTGAAGCGGCTGAAAAGACACGCTGGGTGCGACTTCTGGAGGGAATGAAGTGAAGGTGCTCTCTGTTTCCCTCCAGCCGACGAGGAAGCTCCCGACTACGGCTCCGGCGTGAGACAGTCGGGCACGGCCAAAATCTCCTTTGAGGATCAGCAGTACGAGAAGGTAGGGAGGAAAAAATGTATGATGCCATTGTTTTAGCTAATGTAACAATTATTCTGCTGATTAACTGATTAATTGGATATTTTTCATATAATCCATAATAAATACATTAAAATTAAATTATTTTTTAAATAAGAAAACAAACATTTGTAGCAAATGATGCATCTGCAGCTAAAAAAATACTTTTAAACTCAACATATGAAAAGTTTAATTCAGTTCACTTATGTAGCACAAATTCACAATTAAAAAACATAATTTCATTTCAGTCACTCATACATTCTAATTGATCCTACTTGTCAAGCGTAACAGTATGCTCAATTAATTATTCCAGGTTTCTATGTAAGGAAACTTTAAATAGAAACTCGGGAAGCTTTTTCTGCTGGACTTAACAACAAATGGGATTTAATGTGACAGAGCAACACAAAGTAATGTCTAATGGTGAAGTGAAAGGAAAGCAATACGTGACTTTCACAGTATTCCCCCAAAAAGTGGGAAAAGTATGATCTGCCTTTGGGTTTACCCCTCTTTTATTGTAATGCTCTAAATAAAAACAAAATCAACCAGTTGTTTTCACAAGTCACCTCATGAGTAACATTGGGACATTTGAACAAGGAGCAGTGATGCTTTTTTAAAGCCGGTGTCCTTACTGAGTGCTGTGTTCTGGATCTCATGTGTTCAGTTCCAGTCGGAGTCGTGCTCTGTCGGAGTTGGACTGAGCCGCACAGGGGTTTCTCAGGAAGAGCTTCGGATCGTGGAGGGGGAAGGCCAAAATGCTGAAATGAGCCCGTCAGCAGACGAGGTCAACAACAACACATGTGCGGGTAACCATGTCTTATGAGTGAATGGATGGCTTATTCCTCTGGGTGCTTGTGAGTGATGTTTTCTTTTGCTTATGAGAGAAATACTGGAGCCGCTGTGTCCAGTGCTTTCAGAGGATATAAACTCAACCTAAAGAATTTAATTCAAGTCCATTTTTTGTTTTTTTTCTATTCACATCAGCTGGTGCAGACGAGTTGGAGAATCCAGTGAAGGCGGGTCCAGATGCAGCTTTAGATGCAACTTTGGAGCACCTGAAAATTGGAAACATTTTCACCTTCAGGGTGACTGTCCTGCAGGCCTCCAGCATTTCTGCTGAATATGCTGACATCTTCTGTCAGTTTAAGTAAGTCAGTGTCCATCCAAAGTAAATGCCCTAATTAGCCTTTATTCCTCCTTTATTTGTTTTTCATTTGTTACCATTTTTTATTTCAGTTTCATCCATCGGCATGATGAGGCCTTCTCTACGGAGCCGCTGAAAAACACCGGCCACGGGCCTCCTCTGGGCTTCTACCACGTGCAGAATGTAAGAGACAAATCATGAACTAACACTATTTTCTGGTTTTATTACAACTACATATGGAACACTGCTTGTTTTGTTGTTTGTGTAGATTGCTGTTGAAGTGACCAAGTCCTTTGTGGACTACATAAAGACTCAACCGATTGTCTTTGAGGTGTTTGGACACTACCAGAAACAACCGTTTCTTCCTCTGTGTAAAGACATCATCAGGTGAGACGCCTGGTCACACATGCAGGGTTCGTACAGGCCCTTGGAAAGAGCTTCATTTCTGTGTAAAGTCCTTGAAAATGCTCGGTATTCGAACTGTATAGTTTTGTAATAAAGTGCAATCTAACTTTTGATTAAGACGAAATCTGGAAAACCTTACTTACCAAATACAAAGACACAAACATATTTTTAAATCACAATCTAAAGTTAAATCCGTCCAAACTTTTCTTGTTTTAGATTAGTTAGAATTGCTATTATTTATTTGCCAAATGCCAGAAAATGTAGTGAGAACATATTTTAGAGATTTTTTGTGACATTATTTATATTTTGTTTAAGCATTTCATTTGAGCAGGGAGTTAATTTACCTGAATATGACTTGTTTGGATTGTTTCAGCGTTATGAATATTGTTTATTTCTAATGGCTCGTTGACATTACTGATCTGTGTGATGAAATAAAGGTTGGTTTATATTTCACATGTTAATTAAACATTATTTAAATTGTGGGACTTTTTTTGTGAAATCAGTGTTTTGCTCTCGAACCAGTCAGGTGGACAGGTTGTTTGAGAGACATTTCAAAACATAACATTTTGTTCTATTTTAGTTTACCTAGAATACAATAACAAGACTATTACTAACAGTAATAAATGATATATAATGAATTGAAACTTGATATTTTAGTTCATTTTTGTTGTTTTATCTGCAAATGTGATGCTGGAAAAGCTTGAAAACTTACTTTGAAAACACAGATATATAGAAAATACGAGTCTGTTTTTTTTTATTTACATGTGACTGAATTGTTCCATCCAGTCCGCTTCACGCATGCAAAAGGCAATTTCCACAAGTGATGCCTCTTTCCAAACCAGGTAAGAAACTCCCAGCTGCTGTCGCTAGTTAGTTGTTGGTCATTTTATGTTGCTTTCGCATCTTTTGTACGTCGTCCGTTTGCAAGTCGTGACATCTTAGCTTCATGTTGTTGGGTGTGAGCAGTGGACTCTGACGACTCGTCCAATCGGGAGAAGTCCCTGGACCTGATCCGATACCTGGTCCCTGACGTGTTCAATGGGGTGCTGGTGGACTCGCTGTCGGGCCACGCCCTGTCCGCTGCTGGCTTGGCCGCTTCCTTCCTGCTGGAAGCAAACGAGCGAGCTCAGCTGCCAGCCCCGCCCGTCTCTATCTGTTCAGTTATTAAAGCTCAGAAACCCGGTTGGTTCATGCTGTCAGATCCAACAGAATCCTGCAACCGGAACCTTTTTTTCCTCATATTAACAGAAATAATTAGGGTTTTTTTCTAATGACATTTTATTGTTTATATAAATTCTGCTAATACATAAATATTTTGGTAAATTGAAATTATATTAAAAGTGTTCCTGCTTTAGGATTCTGCATTTGGATTGGCTCTCTGGTGCTGTGTGTGTGTCTGTTAGCCTCTGTGGTGAACCCTTGCACTTCCTTATGTAAATTTCTCTTCAACTTCATCATTCTGCCTTCTATCCTTAAAAATACTGTCACTTTACTATGTAGCGGCATGGTTATGATATTGCATATTCTGCTTTTCGAATATAAAGTAGAAATTCAAATCTCATAGCAATGTGAAATTCCTAAAAATAAATGTAATGGGACAAAAACTGAGATAACAACTTCAGAAAAATACAAGTAGAAACATTTGGCAGACATGTCAGCATCCTTTCAACAATTTTGTCACATTTTCATCTATTTTATTAGGATTTTATGTGATTTGTTCACAGAAGAAAATAAAATTGGGTTGTGGTAGAACCATCACACAAAATTCTTCAATGCAAAATGAAAACTGCTAAAGAAAAGCTTACACTTTTCAGTTTTTTATTTCTGTTCACCCCCCAAGTTAATATTTGTAGCACCACCTTAACAGCTGCAGACTAAACTTTTGCCTATTCTTTGCATAATCACTGAAGCTCAGTCAGATTCCTTATAAAGTCCTTCAAAGCACTTGATATTCAAACTGCACAGTTTTGTAATAAAGTGCATTTGCTTAAAAGCCTAAATTTGGAAAACAATATTTACAGTTGAAGGCACGTAGCAGGAACATTTTTCTCGCTAAGTGAACACATGGAAAGCATCTGTGATCTTCGGTTTTCAATTCTTTTCTCAAATTCTGAGTTGGATTAAAATCTCTACTTTCACTTTGTCATTTTAGCCTATAAATTTACTCGACTCGTCCACTTGCTAGCTGAATGGCTTAATTGGTTTGTGCCAAACAACAAACAGCTCTTTTCAGTGGCTTTCTGCCTGACTTACTGAGGACAAATTACACCTGATCAGTTGAATTTTGATGGCAGCTGGTTCCTCTGGATTTTACTTTGGTGTGAAGTGACGTGAATATAAATGCACATCACACTTGTGCATGTGAACTTATTTTGAGTGAGTTTTTCAGGTTGATCTCAGTAAGTAAGAGAGACGCAGTCAGTTTCCAATCTGTCTGAATATTCAACTCTTTTGGTAAAAGTTAAGGGAAAGGTACAATTAATTCCCTGTGCCTTTAGCACATTGGGAATGACCAAAAAGCATTATTACACATGGATTTATTAGCATTGAGCTTTAAGTAAAAGCTATAAAGTTGCTTATGAATATTTTTCTAGAAAAGGTGCTCTGTCTCTCCAAAACTGTACTTTCTTCCTGCACCGGATTTCCTTTCATCTGCCCGTTCTCTCTCCTTCGTAGGCTAGCTTATAGCTGTATGTTCTCACCTCACCATGCTTTTTCTCACATAACATTTTGAAACATGTTTCGACTTAGTGCCTGCCACCAAGCTGAAGGCGATGATGCGTCCCCAGGCGGGCCCCCGCCACTGTAAATATGATCTGATGGTGTTCTTTGAGATCTGCGAGCTTGAGGCCAACGGAGAGTGAGTCCAGCAGATATTTGAAATTGAAATATTTGAATAAGATTTACTGTCCATTAATTCTTGTTTGTAAATTTGGTTTTTCCAAGTTACATCCCTGCAGTCGTAGACCACAGAGGAGGCTTGCCATGCCAGGGTACATTCCTACTGCACCAGGTGTGGTCGCACCGTGAGAACATAGAAATGCCTATATATTCAAAGGAAACAAAGACCTGTTGAACAAAACCATGAATCCCTTCGTTCCGTGCTTTACTCCAGGGCCTCCAGAGGAGAATAGCTGTCACCATCGTGCACGAGTCTGCTGGAGACATAGAGTGGACCGACGTCCGAGAGCTAGTTGTGGGTAAGTTTATCTTCCAGGTTTCTTTAACCTGAAGCAGTTCATCAGGAATGTGCAGGAACAGTTTTCACAAATACACGTGTGCTTTGTCAGGGCGTTTACGCAACACCCTGGAAGCCGACGAGACCGTCATCGACCCGAACATACTCTCACTTAATATCTTATCTGCTGGTTATGTCAAGCCCCTGCAGGATGACAGGTATGTGTAGCTAGAGACCTTAAGTACACATAAATCACTTTTGAAGAGCAACCTTTCTATTAAAGCTTCAAAACAGATAATATGCTTGATATATAGTATCACTGCACTTTGGCTGAACCTACAAATCACTGTACTTTTTGACTTTTTGGTCTTTGTTTTAACTTCTCTTAAGCTGCTCATGCAGCTTATGCACTGCAGTAAGCCACAGAGCATTGCATGTCCAAAACAGAAGCACGGCACAAAAAAAAGTTTATTATTCTGTCTGCATGAGTTAGCTTGCATTACTACAGCTTTTTTAAAAAGGGACTAAACTTCCAGCCTCAGCAGAAACAGTAGACGATTACCCTGAACCAAGCTGGCTGCGTGACCCTCCCTGGTGTTGAATTGTGCCTCATCATCGCACCTACATGTAGCACCTCTCTGTGTTTGTCAGGTTTTCTGTTGTGTCTCAATTATGTATCTATTAAACTCAAGCTGTGTAGTGAACATCGTAATACCACAAATCCTTATGTAACTTTTATAGAAAAATATTTTTTACATATTTGATAAATTATCATTATGTTGCGTAAAAGACAGATATATGGAAAAGAAAGAAAGCCTGCCACAAATGCCATCAAAGACAACCTACAACAGTTTTCCTGGAGCAGTAGTTGTTTTTCCACCATTAGCAAGTTGAGCATATGGGAGGTTGATTGACAGCACTAAGACCCTCCTCCTGGCTCTGATTGGTTGATTCTGACCGGAAGCGGTGCATTTTTTCACAGCACATTAGTTAGTTGCTCTGGGAGGAGGTGGAGGAGCTCAATTTTTTCACAGATTCTCTGTTTGATGCCATTTTGTCACGACATGGTGATAGTTTTAATAAACATTGAAAAGGCTTATTTTTGTAATAGTTATATAATGCAACTTTAACAAGCATTTATATTTGTAATTTAAAGTAAAAATATTAATTCAATCTTTAGTGCTTTTAAACTAAAAATTTGTCTTTCGAACAAAACCAGTTTAATGTAGATTGCCTAAAAATATCTTAAGACATTTGCTTTAGATTAAATGCTGTGTTCTGTGAACGGAGCATTCCACCATCACATCATCTAACACTGTGTTGAATCCTGGCATTCAAGGACTAGGAGTTATTATTATGTTAATATGTGGTGATGCTTTTTCATAATCAACTATACTTTATAGAGAAATCCAGGTGCTTTAATGAGCATATAAGTATTCATATGTGATTTACGGCCACAAGAGGGCAGCAGATATCTCTAAGGAGTGCCTACAGTGAGAGTTTGTCCCTTTTGATACATTTTTACTACGACAAATGCAGGAACTGTCAGCATTAAAACTGATCTGAATAAAGTATAGATTTTAACACAATGAGAAGCAAAAAGCTCCAGAGCTGTGTCTACATCTCTTTCACAATTTGAAATAATTATTTTTTATATTAACAAATAACTAACCTTATTGTTCATTTATGTGGATCAGATAAATCTTAAATTATACACATTTTTTTTTTTTTAAAAGCAAATATTACATTTTCAGAATTATTCCCTCTGGCAGGATAGAAGACAAGGACACATTAGAGAGAAAAAAAATTTGTGAGTGATAGGAAAAATGACTGACCTTTTAAATAAATGTATTTTTTAACTCCTTAATCTCTCAGCGTCCAAAAGAAAAGTAAAAGAAAAATCACTAAAACTAAGATATATATATATATATATATATATATATATATATATATATATATATATAGATGAAAACAAATAAATGAAATAAAGTAGTTTAAATGAGAAGTTTGGGTTGGAAACAAGGGTCATCACAGTCCTTACCAGAGCTTTTAATTTATAGTTCTCAGGCTTGGTTTAATTTTGGTGATTTAAAACTGCACTTGAGATTCCACTTGTTGTCTTGTTTGGATAAAAATCAAAGTACAAATGAATGCTAACATTTTCTCCCCTCAGTCCACTAACAGAATGTTGTTCTTTTGTTTTTTTGTTTTGTTTTGTTTTGTTTTGTTTTGCTCTGCAGACAGTTTCTTGATTCGGACATGCCTAGGTATATTATTTGCCTCTGTTTTCATGATCTTAAGTTACACCTACACCATATCTCTCTAACCTTCTTAACACCCTCCCATCTCTCTAGTCGGCCTGTGATTTGGTTCCCTACCCGCCTGCTCTCTCTCATGACTCCCAGCAGTTTATATGTTCATTTTTGTGTCCTTCCGCTCATGAGGGGTGAAGGCTGCAACCCTGCATGTTCCCAGGTCTCTTGCTCTTGCTGTGCTTGGATGTGTGTTTGGGCCAGTGTTGGATGTTAGTCACTGTAGAAGGACAGGGTCTGCATGGCTCTGCTTTGCTTAACGTTCCAGGCTGTGTCTGTGCTGGAGGTGTCATAGGGCCAGAGTCAAACTGTCTCAACGTCAACTATTGCTCCAAGAAGCCTCTAACAGCACAGAGTCCAGAGGAAATATTTTTCTTTGGACAGTAAATATATGTTACAGTATTGCAAGCTTTCATAGCAACTTATTAAAAAAAATTCTGGTTGAGTGTAGATGCTAATTTACAGGTGCATCTCCTAAAGAATAAATTATTCATTCAGTAAATATACAGTAAAATTCATAGTGATCCATTAAAGGAGCAGTATGTATTTTCCAGACACATAGTGCCATTTTATCTGGTAAGCAACTATGTTAATTTCAGTTGTTAAAAAAATGCTATTTATATCAAATATGACTTCATTACATCACTCCTATTAACTCTTTAGCAACGTTTTCACCAGCAATGCACTGAAAAGTACCTGTTTTAACAAGCTCAGCTGACGTGTCGTTCCACCAGGTGTTTGCTAATTTCTGCTGACTAGTCTGAAGGAGCTGAGTGGGGGAGTTATGGGAGAAGGGCTGATCTGTGAGGTGGAAGCTCCGAAGCTTAACTGCAGCTCTGAGCAGAAGCTTTGTTCTTGAAGGCGGTGCTAGGTCCAACCAGGCGTTTTGCACAGGTGAATGGTTGCCATGGGAGATTGTTAAACATGCATGAAAGAATCGAGGCAAAACTCCATGTTTGTTAATGATGAGGGAAGAACATTATAACATGATGTAATTTTACATATTACTGCCCCTTTAAATACAGAGTGATATTTCAGGCATTTATTTTTTGTAATGTTGATTATTTCGGGTAACTGCTGAGTCCTATTGAGTGGCACAACAACAGGAAGTAGTTGACGGATGATGACGCCACGTTTTTAATGACTTATTGTGTGATCAAATGGATTCACGTGTGATTTTAATTGAGTTTCTTATTTAATAGAAACACCACTATTGTAAAATTATGTCTTTTCAATATTAATGTAATATTGACAAAGTTTCGCGCACGTGTGTAATGGAAACGCAGCTAACGTAAGTAATTAAATTACATAACAGTTTACCCTTTTTATGTGATGTAGGGAAATAAGTTACACTAGGGGTGTTAGAATTTATTGAGGTGCACTTGTATACTTCAGACTGAATCTGATATGTTCTCAAGCTCTTAACGTTTTTAAAAATCTGTTTCTACAGGAGGAGGACCTATCAGGTCCAATAGGGGGTGGTAGAAACCCACTTTTAAAATTGTGGAGTAAGCTGAGAAAAACTGTCTCTAGTTAATCCTGACATTGATGTCATAGTTTGACATCAGTACAATTATTTGGTTCCAGCGCCACACCGACCTCAGAACCCAGAGCGTTTCCCATCTCAGAACATAACAAGAACTCAAATCAACCACTAAGTAAATTCCTGTAACATGGATCGCATCAATTCCAATACATCAATATAGCTATTCAAACATAATCCTCTGAACCATTACCTCAGTAGCAGCCTTTTAGCCCAAATTGCTGCAATGTTGTGGATATATTTAAATGCTTCTTGTTACCTCGGGGAAACTCTGCCAAACGCCAGAAACAAACGCTTCTTAAATGTTCCGCCAGCAGCATGACTTCAGTGCTGGCTCCCACATTTTTTTTAGTGGGCAGTAAAAAAGCAGAGAAGCACACGATGGAGCGGCGCGAAAAAGGAAATTGCTTGCTTGTAGTGTGAGCGGACAGCTTTTCTACCATTTGGAATGTCACATGCGCTAATTACCGACTGGAGAAGGGGGAATCTCTGCACTCGGTCACCTCCCTGCCGTGTCCGCAGCACGGAGCTGTCATTACTCCAGAACAGTACGTGCCTGTTTGCTGTCTTCTGGGTGACACATTGTTCACTTCAACACGAGGTCATTTCAGTCCAAGAGTGGCCTAGGCTGAACATCTGAACCTCATGAAGAGCCTATTCAGCCGGCTTTTACGGCCTACAGAAAACACTGGTTTCCTTATACAATTCTTGCTTGGATAATCTTTTTTAGATTCGAGGCAGTCACCAGGCCGCGGGCCAAAGCAGTTACAGCTTTCAGCGTGTGTGTGATTATTTTCCCTTGAGGTAGACGGGTAAATTTGTGTACATTAGCGTACGGAGTAAATCAGCCGCGCAAGCAGAAAGCGGCTATGTTGTCGCTTGGGGTAAAAATGGCCACCGCGGTGGTCGTCCGGAGTGACGGATCAGCAGTGTCCGCAGGATTCAAGGAGTTCTGTAGGATTGTTATCATGATGAGAAAGACAAACACCATCCCAGCTACACAACTGCAAAGCCTCGACATACTTCCTAACTCTTACTTTCTATTCTTTTGCTGATTTCTCCTTTCTCACAGCATTTCCCTGGGAATTGACCATAGGTATTTCACTGCCCTGTCCCCCATTTTCTCTGTCCTCCTCTCATTCCTTCCTGTCTCTATGATCAAAACCCATTACTGCTTTCAATTGCTTTTCTGTGGTGCTTTGCTCAAAGTCCATCATCTGATTGTGTTGCATGCAAAAACAACTGTCATATGATGCAGTATGATGACATAGAGATGCTGTTTATACTGTCTGAATTTTTCTAAGATAGTTTTTATTCAATTAGTTATGATTGATAGTTATGACCTTGGTTTTTAAAGCAAAATTTCAGTGCATATTTTTTCATATGAAATACGTTTGTTCCTGAAATGTCTTTCTTTTTTCCATAGTCTTTTGTTTATACACATTAGACATTACAGACAGCATGTTTTACTAGAGATGCACCAATCAAAATAGGTAAAGGTCACACTGCAAAAACTCAAAATCTAAGTATTTTTGGTTTACCTTCTAGTGCAGATATCCAAGTACACTTGAAATAAGACAAAACTAAGTTACAAGTAACTTTTGTTTTAAGTTAGTTATTCCTTAATATTGATGAAAAAGTATTATTTATAGGTGAAACTATCTGTCTGCAAAGTACTTTTTCATCAATTTTAAGGAATTAATTTTAAACAAGCTCCTATTTCTTGCAGAAACCTTAACTGTAAGTTAGTATTGTCTTATTCTGTGTACTAAGATATTTGCACTAGAAACTAGTCCAAAAGTACTTGATAATATTTTGTTTTTGCAGTGAAATTTCGTCATTTTCTGTTAAATTAAAACCTGTCAAAAACCCGGTGGTTTTTTTTTTTTTTTTTGCATGGTATTTCCTTCAAAAATGACAGTAATCAGCCAAAACGGGAATCATAAAGACAAATGTAAAGGAAAATCATAAATATGTACAAGCCAGGAAAAATCCCTGATTGGTGCATCTCTGCTTCTTTATTTTTGTATATTAAAAGAAATGTCAGGTTTGACTGCCTATGCTTATGTATTTGTCCTGGACCGTCTCAGGACTTTTTACCGCTTTGAGGCTGCTTGGGACAGCTCGATGCACAACTCTCTGCTCCTGAACCGAGTCACGCCGTATGGAGAGAAGATCTACATGACCCTCTCGGCCTACTTGGAGGTACCGCACAGAGCCCGCATTTATAAGAGGCTGAAGTAACACAGCCGTATCTTATGTGAGGTGTTGAGTTCCTCTGTGGAGAGAGGAAAAAAAAATAGTTTTAAAAGCCCCCCTCTTTTATCAACTGCAGATGGAGAACTGCACGCAGCCTGCATACATAACCAAAGATATCTGTATGGTGTTTTACTCACGGGACACCAAGCTCTCGGCCTCTCGTTCGATCCGCAACCTTTTTGGTACGGGGAGCCTGAGAGCAGCGGATGGGTGAGATTAAAAGCTTCAAACTATAAAAGAGCTGTGGAGGTCTAGTATTCCTCCCCCCCAAACGCCTCATATGCAGCTGAGCAGTAAAATGCAATCTCTGAGTATTCCTCTTTCTTTTCTAGAAACCGAGTAACTGGAGTTTACGAGGTCAGCTTGTGTCACCTTGCAGATGCTGGAAGTCCAGGTAAGAGTTAAGAAAAATGTCCGTGTGGCAGTAACACTCGGCTTAGGTTCAGTTCAGACATGAGTAACAGACTCTCCTGCCTCACACCAGGCATGCAGAGGAGACGCAGGCGAGTGCTGGACACCTCTGTGGCCTACGTCCGTGGAGAGGAGAACCTGGCGGGGTGGAGGCCACGCAGTGACAGCCTCATCCTGGAGCACCAGTGGGAGCTGGAGAAACTCAGTCTCCTCCAAGATGCAAGTGCCAATGTTACTTTCATATGTGCTTTACCAGAACTGAGAAGTATGTTTTCTAATCTGAAGGATATAAAAAGGACTGAACCCGTTCAGATCGTATTTTATCATATAACAACCACAAACCGGGACTGGAAAATAAATCAATAACAATATCCAGGGCCGGATATACAGGCCAAAGCCTTTTTGGAGCCTTAAGCAGGTTTCCAGCATCCAGCGGTTTTTGAACTAAAAAATGTTTAAAGTTGACAGTAAATTTGAAAATATCACTTGATAAGCATTATAGTAAAACAGCTAGTCTCTGACACATGCATTTCTAAAAGTTCCTGAAGAGTTTTTCTGTCCCAGTCCAGGTGTAACTGATGTTTCCTCCTCCTCAGGTGGAGAAAACCAAACATTTCCTCCTGCTGAGGGAGAAACTGGAGTCCACCCTGCTGACGGGCCAGGAGTCCCTTCAGTCCTGCGTCACTGAGGAGACCAGTGAGTCGGCTCCAGTGGCCGAGGCAGACCCGGGGCCCGCCTTCAGCTCTGAGATAACCACCGACAGGCAGAGGGAGCTCGCTGCCAAGGTCAGCTGCCACGCTGCGCTCTTTGGGCGTTTTAACCATATTTGAAATGTGAATATTGTATAATTGCCAACAAAATCGATTGAAAACAACCTATGAATCCAGTTTGTTTGGTGTCATATCTTAAGCACTCCATTTTTTTTTTTTTGTCAGTGTTTGCGGCTGCTTACTCACTCCTTCAACAGAGAGTACAGCCATGTGTGTGTCAGCGCCAGTGAAAGCAAGGTAGAGTTTAAATGATGTGTCACAAAGCTTTGATCGCTGTTTGCCGATCGGTTTTAAACATCTGGATGTGTGTGTGTGTTTGTGTGTGTGTGTGTGTGTGTGCGTGCGCGTGCGTGCGTGTTTCAGATCTCTGAGATGTCTGTCACATTGCCGAGAGACGCCTCCTCCATATCTGCTCTCAACACAATCACACCCTCCTCAACATGCCCTTCTCTGGTGGAGGGTTGCTATAACAACACTGAGCTCAAGTTAGTCCTAACACTGGAGTTGTTTATGATTTTCTGGTCTATTTTTCTCTGTCCAGCTCTGTATTTTTGTGTTTGTTTTTCATGTTTAACCTCAGACCTCCTCCGCCTCTGTCTCGTGCGGTCAGCCCCAGTCCTGAACCACAGCAGGACGGCGCGGACAAAAAGTCCACGAATGTAGGTCCTGACGTTAAACCTCGGACTCGAAAACTTATCCCTGACATACAGGAGATCAGAGTCAGGTCAGTCTCAATTATTTGACTTTTAACATAGGGGTGGGCATTCATCACATCATTTATCTTGATAAATAGATTTATCGTTATGATAAATTCCAATTCATGATGCTTAAACCCCCCAAAACTATCGGGATTCTTATTTTTCCTTTCTTTTTTTTCTTCACTGTTAGTTCAACGGAGGTATCAGTAAATTTTGAAAATATGATTAAATGCAGCTACTGTGTGATGATTAGTGAAACAAATTACATTTCTTTATGCAACTGGACTCTTAAAGAAACACATTAAAAATTAGAATGTTTTTGTGGGAGCAAACAAAATGCCACAAAATACCATGATAAAACCTTAGCTTCACATCACTCCCCCCAGACCCCTTTTGTAATAATTCATGTGTTTTTCAGCCCAATCGTATCGAAGAAGGGCTACATCCACTTCCTGGAGCCGCACACCAACGGCTGGGTGAAGCGCTACGTGGTTGTGCGGCGGCCGTACGTTTACATCTACAACTCTGAGCGAGACACAGTGGAGCGGGCCATTCTGAACCTGTCCTCCGCCCAGGTGGAGTACAGTGAGGACCAGCAGGCCATGCTGAAGGTCTGCGCCACGCCAGCAGCTCCAGGAACACTTCCCCTCTGCCACATTCATGTATGCCGCAATAAACATTTGTGCTTCTCTCAACAGACTCCAAATACGTTTGCGGTGTGTACAGAACATCGTGGAATATTACTTCAAGCCACTAATGACAAAGAAATGCATGACTGGCTGTATGCGTTCAACCCTCTTCTTGCTGGAACTATCAGGTAAGTTATCTTGCTGAATTAGGAAGTGTCGCATATCTGTTAAAACCTGATGAACTTTTTCTGATTATTCATTTTATTGTAGAACATGGAAGACTAACAGCTAACAGCTGGTAAGATGAAGGAAAACTCATAAGTTGTCCTTGTTTTGCCTCTCAGGTCAAAGCTGTCGAGAAGACGAGCCGGACAGATGAGGATTTGAGGAAAAAAAGATACATGCAAAGACTACAATGTACATACTTCCCTGTTCTCCTCATTCCCATCGTGCTGAGCCTCGTTTCTACCATCACTGTCACCGGCAGCCATCTTCCCCCCCTGCTCAGTCTCCGTTCCGTCGTTCGTGTCTTCGCTGTTGGGTTTTTCCCGTCGGGCCTTAGCAACGCGCAAAGAAACTTCTGGAAGAATCAGTCACCGAACTGTACCGGCATTATTTCACAGCTTGAGAACGGAGGAGGCAGCAGTTTCTCACGCCAGACTCCATGTGTACGATAAACGTGCTGTAGTTGTTGTCAGTGACACATCAAGCCTTTCTCATTTACTACTTTAAATAAATAAAGCAAACAACACAGGGACATGTATTCTTTAATAATGCCGCTGCACTACTAGCTAAGCTCACATCGCTACATTTGCATCGGTAAAATAGGAAAACATGTAGGTTCCTCTTCTGCTCTACTTTACTGCTAAACATAAAGTTTCAACTGGTTTAACCTTAATGGTCAGAAAAATAAAAGCTGAAATAAAACTAATAATTAAAAAACAAAAAAACAACTCAAACTTCTTCAACATCAAACTTAAGCACACACAGCGAGACAACAACATGGCACCTCCTCAGACTGCAGCCTGTGAATCCATAACATTTAGGGTATGAGGGTATTTTACATCTACATGACAGAACCAAACACCACCTCCTTCTTTTCCTTCCAGTATGATTTCTTTCTCTCTGACTTGTGTTTGAAATGTGATATATTTAGATTTTTAACAGCCTAATTATTTATTTCCACATGTATTTATTTACAAAGACGTTTATATTTCTAAAGTAGTACTCAGTGCAATTTCTGCACACGGCACTTTTTAATGAGTTCATGAACTATTTGAATAATAAAAGCCTCGTCCCTACAGTTTCGCTTTTAAAGTAATCCAATAAACGCGCTCGGTTTCTTTGTGCTGAAGAAAACTTGAAAAATGCAACAGCCCCGAACGATTAGGATAGCTTAACCTTTGACCCAACCGATGTCCCATGGTAACGTTTTTGATATCAAGTCGGTCTTATCGTCCCTCCTAAAATGGGAAATCAACAGCAGTTCCTCACAGCACATGATATGAAACTGGCTTTCTGAATGATATGTGTATATTAAGTGTAGTGCCTCTCTTTTCTAACATTCTGCACAGTATGCCTCTGCACCGATTCCTTTGACCTCACATCCTTCACGCTGCTGTAATCATGTTCATGAAACGTCTGCACATCACGTCATCACTTTGCGTTTTCTTTCGTCTTTTTGTCATATGCATTTGAGACAAAAGATTAAAATATTTGGAAGAGATTCAGCGTATCTCAGGATTGTCAGCTTGCATAGGGCTCTACTTCTTAACACGTCATGCAAAATGTTTAAAATGCAACCCACCTGTAGCTTTAATCGCTTCGTTTCTACTCCGTTTTATTCCTTTGTTGTATATTTTAGCTGAGGTTTATCGTGTCCTAACTGTGACTCTGGATTAGCATGCCTCGGGTCAGCCAGCCTACGGAGTATGCTCAGTTTGTCAACTGACTGCATGGACGACATCTTAAAGCAGGGAACTGATGCAACCATTGTATTGCACACTCAGCATTGCATTTTTAGGAGCGATTAGACAGCTACAAACATGCTATATTTTGTTTGTGTGTTTTCTATAGATGTGATTCATCCAATACCTGATATGTTAACAGTCTTGTGTGATGTGGAAATATTTTGGCTCATTCGGTGGGGGGGGGTTTGACTGATCTCCTCACCTGCACAACTGTTGTTAGTCATAATAAATCAACAATTAGCTTGAATTGGCGTTCAAATCTCACAGCTCACCTTCCGAACAGAATCATTGTGCATTTTATCCACCTTCGTCCTGGGCGAATGCTCTCCTGTTTGTACTTTACTCATAACTCTGCATCACGTTGTTTTATTTCAAAGCTCTAACAGTCAACCTGGTCGTAATTGTTTCTGATTAGTTTTGTTCTGACTTTTTTTAAGCAACCAAAGTTCTGTTGGTGCACTCACTTAAAAGTTCACTCTGAATGTATAAAAATAACAATAATATATAGGAATTCTTCTTCTGCTTCGATGTTTTTATGAACCTTCTGCTTTCTGGTTGGGGTTCCTCACTGATTGTAAGGCGGTTATCACCGGGGATGTACGCACAGGTTCTGAGACCCGCCATGTAATAATCTGTCTGCTTATGTGTGGGACGATTATGGTTCACTGTGGCCTAGTTAAACTTTTATGTCTTGTACAAAGTAATGTTCTTGGTTGCTTTGCCGTCGCTCTCCTTCTAGTATCAGAATCTACCCTCACCATCCTACTGCAGCAGCAGCCTTCACACGCAATCACCAACCTCTCTTTTCCTACCCTTGCCCCATGAAGTAATCTCACATTCTTGTGCTTCCACGTCTCTTTTTTTTTAGCACCAATACATTCCATTGTTCTTTAAAGATTTTTGCATTGTATATAAACATGATTGCCGTGGACTGTGTATCATATGGTTGCACTCATTAACAAACTCCTAAATGGGCAGTAGTTCAGTCGGTGTCTGAGTGTTTGTTTGAGTTTCCTGTCAGATGTTTGTGTACACTGAACACATTGTCATATATTAAATAAACCTGGAAGTGATGCAACACTAAGTGATGACTTGGTTTTTTTTTGATAATGTATAACTTTGGATCTGGTTTAGTACTTCTGTTGGGGTATTTTTAAATTAAACTGTACAACATTGTAGAATAATGATGTACAATTCACTTTGGGTTCTCCCATCTTGAAGAGTAACATCCATCCATCCATTTTCTGAACACCCTTGTCCCTTAGTGGGGTTGGGAGGTGCTGGTGCCCATCTCCAGCTAACGTTCCGGGCGAGGGAAGCGGGTTACACCCTGGACAGGTCGCCAGTCTGTCGCAGATGAAGAGTAACATGATTATTTAAAATATTTTGAGTTATTTGATAAGAAAAAAACAATATTAATTATCAATGTTGGATGAAGTCTTATTGTCTTCTTGTCCTACTGTACATAATCACCAAAGCCAATGCTGAAGCCCTTGTTTTTTCAGGCTGTTGTCCTCATATGTTTCATTGGGATGCGACCAAAAATGTTCCAGCGTTGTCTTCCTCAGCCAAAGCAGACTCGGGATTTATCACGGAAAACCCGCTTTCATCGAGTCTTCCATGACCTACGATTGTTTCTCGCTAGCCCAATGGAACCATTTGTTCTTCTGTCCAGAAATAAATCTCAACCAAACATCAATCACTCCCATTTTTGCCCATTCGTCTTCCATTGATTCCATTGCATGTGTTCTGTTTTCAAACCGGACTGCTTTGATGTCTTCATTTTTACAACCTTATAACTTCGTTTGTACTTGGTCCAGATTTTAGATGCGGTTCTAAAACATCATTTGCAACATCATCTTGGATTTTATTCCCTTGAAGGGGTTGTTTATTTGTTTTTGTTTCCAATTATTTCTTATTATGTGCTGTCGTTAGCAACTCTGGACAAACATTGTGGGTCTTAGATTTACAAAAAGGGGAGGAATGGGAAATTCCTCTTTGTTGCATATTAGGCATGTGTGCATCTACTCCATAGCCAGACTAAATCTATTGCTGGCGAGCAAAACCTACTGCTTCTGAGACTTGGAACATTATAACCAATAAATAATGTATTCTGAAATGATTTAGCGATGGTAATATTGTACTGTCCCAACATAAAAACATACATACACACTTATAAATAATTCAACATAATTCCATATGCATCCATGTTGACATGTCATTCAGTTGTCAGCTTTCTTGGAGCCATGTTTCTTGTCATGGCTCCAGGAGGTTGAGGACTGGCTTGAAGAATCAGTCTTGTGCCGATGTATGTTTCAAATATGCTAATTCAAGTTATACCATTTAACTTAACCATTAAGAGATTCTGTTATTTTTGCTTAAATTAATTTGATGTGAAATTGCACAAATTACAACAATGGTATGTTTTACAAAGTCTGAATGATGTAGACAAAAAAAAACAAAAAAAAAAAACCCTCCCATCCCATTTTTATAATTTATGAGTGACTTCGTTGCTCCGTGTGTGGTGCCAGGGTTTCTCTCTGATATCATTTCCTTCATCCAACACGTCATACAAATCGGGTGACGTGGTTTGTAATCCAGTGTTTGGACCTTCAAGTCAGCAGGTAAAAGATTTCGGAGTTCTAAAATTGTAAAAAAATTTTAAGCATACGAAGCTTAAACATGATAGAGCGCATTGAAACTACTGCAGATTAACCAGTTCCTTACGGTATTATACGTCTTTAAGATGTGGTAGTTGTAAAGCAGCACAGCCAGTCCTACATACTAGCTAGCTAGCTAATGATTCATAAAGTCGACAGTAAATCTACCTGGTGCATCTTCGGGAGACTTTGCAAGGTCAGACATGACGTCGGAGCTCTGTCTCGGTAGTAAATGTCCATGTCTGTCCCCGTTTGACAGCTCTCAATCGGATGCTCGGTAGTTAATCCTGACATAAAAAGTTAGCTAAACTAGCTAGCTGAAGTTGCTTTCCGTGTGCTTATTTGATCATTTGCCAACTCTAGCTGACAGAAACAATTTGAGATAAGACATGTCATATTACAAAAAGTTTTGTTAGGATTTCCGCGTTCAGAATGAGCCGTAAATACGGGCGCAGAAAGCAGCCGGCCGTGTTTGGGTCAGAAACTTAAGGACAGACATGCTAATGATAACTGTTCACAGCTGCAGTACAACACTGTTCCCTCTGAAGACAGCGCTTAGTTTCTAATTAAACAATGACTGGTTTATGTCTTACGCTGACATAACTACCGTAGTTGGCAATAGAGAAGCTTTCCAACACTTCGTTCTGCAACAGGATTAGCTCCGTAGGACTCCAGAAACAGACCGACTGGATGCTTTCCATATGCTTATAGGCTCATTATGTATCTCGGTTTTATTTGTTCTTTCTGCAGCATGGCGGAGAAATTTGCTGACTTAACCCTGGTGGTGGGACACACCCACAACGACCATAATCTTCACCACAATCCAGACATGAATGCAGAAAGGTGAGGAGGCTTTAGTTATGCTTTCTGGATGTCGTGAATGAACTGCTTCGGTTAAATTATAACAAGGTGTTGCATTAGTGGAAGAAAATGATACATGTTTTTAAAATTATTGCATACAAACAATTCTGAAACAATATTCAATTTTCCTTTCATTTCACAATCATACACCGCTTTGTGGTTGTAAGGTGACAAAAGTGTGAAAACACAGTAAGGCTATCAGAGTAACAAATTTTGCCGGACGATAAATTGTCCCAGAAGTCATTGCGATAAACGATAATATTGTTGTTTTGGGAGCATTTTTAAGTAATATAACGGTAATGGAGTAATAATGCAAGAACACATTTCTGGAAGACATTTTAAATTTCCAAAATAAATAAACAAAATAACAGAAACAACAAATAAAATTCATTATGAAGTCTCTGAAAACAAAATTAAGACAGAAAAAGGCTGAGACCAGAGCACCAGACTGAAGAGTTTGGCCATCCAGTTTTTGGTAGAAAAAGAGACAAGAAAAAAAAAAAGATAAATCATGCAAATCAAAATTATTGAGCTAATTTAGATTTATTGCCACAGGCCTATTTAATGGTTTTGAATACTTTGCAAGGTTTAACAGTTGTTTATCTGACAGGATCTACATGGATTATAATGCCACCACCCCGATGGAGCCAGAGGTCATTCAGGTCATTTCTGAAGCTCTCCATGAGGCTTGGGGAAACCCCAGCAGCAACTACATAACAGGTGTGAAATACCTTCTTTTTGACTCAAAACAGAAGCTTTACCTCATTGATAACGAGAAAATAAGTCAAAATTTTTTAATATATATATATAAAATTTACTATAGACCTGGCAATGTTGTTTTCCAGGCGCCAGGGCCAAAGCCATCATCAACCAGTCCAGGCAGAATGTGGCTAGAATGGTTGGAGGCAAAGCAGAGGACATTGTTTTCACCTCAGGGGGAACGGAGGTAACGACTCCTGGTGTTTGAAAACGGTCGTCTCCTGCTCTCAGATCTGCTTTAAAGCAAGTGATTGGTCCCGCAGGCCAACAACCTGGTGCTGCACACGGCCGTGGAGCACTTCAGGAAGAGCCGCAGCGCCGCAGAGCACAGTGAAGGCCGTCATAACGGCTGCACCGGCCTGCCGCACATCGTCACCTCCAACGTGGAGCACGACTCCATCCGGCTCACAGCCAAGCACCTGGAGGCGGCTGGAAAGGCAGGTGGGAGATCACGTTTTCATCGGGATGTTTGTTTTTTTAAGAGTCTGTCCTTCAACCACTGAGGTAAATCTGCTTTTTGTTATTTCTGTCGTAGATGTAACATGTGTGCCCGTTTCTAAGGTGACAGCTCGCGTCGAGGTGGAGGACATCATCGCCGCCGTGCGCCCCAACACTTGCCTCGTCTCTGTCATGCTGGCTAACAATGAGACGGGAGTCGTCATGGTAATGGAAAAAAAAAAAAGCTCGAAAAGCCTCTTGGCCTGGTCTTTCTTGTTCTGAAAACCATTTTCCAGTTGTAAAGACTCAATGTTTGGATTGCCATAAAACCCATTCCTGTATGCTGAACGCCATTCGTCTTTTCAGCCAATCCCAGAGATTTGCCAAAGAGTAAAATCCCTCAACAAGCAGAACGAGCGGCTCAGGATCCTGCTGCACACAGATGCTGCACAGGCGCTGGGCAAAATCCCAGTGGATGTCCAAGAACTGGGAGTGGATTACCTTACCATAGTAGGACACAAGGTCAGCAATTAGCTCCTCATATTAAAAGATTCAGCCTAAACTCTTTCTATAATCTGTTTTTTTTATGTATCTGCATATGTAAATGTTTCAGTTCTACGCCCCTCGTGCCGGGGCGTTGTACGTGAATGGCCCCGGAACAAAGACGCCTCTGTATCCGATGCTGTTTGGAGGAGGACAGGAGAGGAACTTCAGACCAGGGTACGCCACGATATGTGTTACCCAGCAAGAAAACTCTGGAATAAGATCAAAAATAAGAACTCTAAAGATCTAAATATGACGTTATTTTGTTTTTGCCTCTCCCTTCTTTCCTCAATGCCACAGCACGGAGAACACGCCAATGATAGCCGGCCTGGGAAAGGTTGTTTACGTTCAACGCCTCGTACATTACAGATCACTAAAGTTTAATGCGCTACCTCTGTAAAACAGAAACTGTTTGTAACAGGATCCTTTTGTTTGTGTTTGTGTCAGGCTGCTGAGCTGGTGACTGCTAATCTCTCAAGTTATCAGAGTCATATGCTAATGATTAAAGCGTATCTGGAAGAACGACTGCAAGTAAGTGTTTCCCCTAATAGAGACGCTTTGGTTCTAATCACATTTACTTTCACATTTTCTGCACATGATATAAATCTAAGTTTTGTACCTTTTTATCACTGTCATTTGAAAAGAAGGTAAAGGAGAATTTTACAATCCACAGGTTCTTTCACAAATCAAAAGGCTCCAACTTACTGCTCTGGAATCAGACAGACAATAGAGAAAGAATGATGTGGATCAGTGTTATGGAGGAAGTGCTTGGCATGTAGAGACGAACAGATTGGAATAAATTCTGTTTTATGATGCTTTGAGCTTCCAATACTAACTTTGGCTGATGCTATTTCTCTTTAATAACTGTAACATAAGAAACTATTAGAAAATGTTATCAGTACAACATTATTGTACTTACCCACAGACAAAAAAAATAAAATACAGATGACAGCATTGGAAACTACACAAAATATTTCAAAGAAACACATTCAGAATATTAACTTTTCTTGAAACATAGACATCATTGTACCTCCTATTTTCTGAAACACACGAGGTTGAAGATTAAAAACGTGGAATATTTGGGCTTAATTTTGTCTCCAGTGAAAGGAAAGTCGGACTAAATAAAACAGGTTGAACAGTGACAGAGGGAACATGAAAACGAGGCATGTCGTTTCATGAACTCAAACCACAATCTGCTGTTTCCGCCTCAGGATGTCTTTAGAGACAAGATCTGCTTCAACAGTCATTATCCCGGCTCTGATGTCCTCCCTAACACATGTAACGTGTCCATCTTGGGCCCGGTGTTGCAAGGTAATGTGTCTTTGTCCCCGTGTCTGTTTTGGCGTGTCAGTCCAAACAGTGTCCTCTAACCCTGCGCTGATGATTGTCAGAGCTGTTTGTAAGCGAGCGAGCCTCTGAATGATTAATCTCTCCGCCCGCTTTAGGCTGGAGGGTTTTGTCAAACTGCAGGAGGCTGCTGGCCAGCGTTGGCGCCGCCTGCCACTCTGCCAGTGGACACAGGTATAAGAGTCTTAACTGTTTACCACTGGAGGAGAGACGGCAAGCTCAAATCGTGGCAGTGGAAGCTGCAGTGGCTCTTACAGTGTCAGCTGCTGGAAGGTTCCACAGCTTATTGGTGATAGCTTTTTGGCAGGCGACATGACTTCTGCACTGAATTTGGTGTCAGCTGCTACGGGTTTGGTGACGGCTGCCACAACTTTGTGACTGGTCCCATGGCTTTTGAGGCAGGTGCCATGATGTTTGTAACAGCTGCCACAGAAGTCGTATGAGCTGCCACTGAAGTCATGGCTCCTGTCACAGATGTATGTGTATTCGTGTTTTCATTTTTTTCTTCTTCCTTTGATTAGTTCAAAATAGACACATTCATATTCAATATTAGATCTGCTACACAAGCCGTGGCAGCTAATACCTTATCTCTGTCACCTCCCACAAAGGCCGGAGTCCACCTACAGCTAAGCTGTGGCAACTTCCTGCAGCAGAAGTGCCACTGCCACGATTTGAGCTGCTGGCCTCTTGCTCCTGCCTCCTGCCTACAGCCCACTGGTTTTCCTGCGTGGTAACCTCCATGTTCTCCGTGTCTGCCAGGCCCTCCCACATCCTGCTGAGCTGCGGTGTCCCCACCGAGGTGGCGGCTAACGCTCTGAGGCTGAGCGTGGGCCGGGGGACGACCAAAGAAGACGTGGACGCCGTCGTGGAAGATCTTAGGGAAACGGTGGAGCTCCTGAAGAAAATGAACTGACCCCTTTTCTTTTGAACTAAAGAGAGTCAAATAAAGATGTGCAGCAACGCACACGCACCGTCTGTTTCGCTACGCCAAACTTGATCCTGTAAGATTATGAGATATTTAATATAAATAATAAAGTGGGAGAACTTGGCCTGGCTTCATGGGTGATGTTATGGAAAAATGAATGCGCTATTGTGCCACACGAGCCGCTTATAAATCTCCCTTCCCTTAAAGCTGCAGACTGTTTGATATTTAATGTAGATTCCGCCATTCCAGATGGGTCACCTGTGTTCATAATTCCAACGCTGTGATGAATTTTTAAAATAACCCTTAAAAAACCTCATTGTAATCCTGACTTCTCCCGTTACTTAAGTTTCCGTGCTGCCTCGGCTACCCCATCTCCACTGAAGCGTGCTCCAGCATATGGCCGCCGCCACACAAAGCAGGAGGCCGCGCGCGCTGCACCTCCAGCCGTCTTTCATTACTCTTCTATCGCCCCCACCCGCCTCCATCACCCCAGTAGCCCTGCTAGCCAGCTGGCTGCTGCCAGGGTGTCACTTTCCAGGCTCAGGAGGAGAGCATGTCGTGTTTTTTTTTTTTTTTTAATCATCATGTGATGGTGTCTCACGGTGCTCCGGGAAACTTGCCATATTCCGCGTTAAGAAGCTGAGCATGGTGCTGCATCGGGCCATCCAGGCGGCTCGAGACGGAGACCTCCAGGCTCTGAGGAGTCTAGCATCTTCCGGTCAGCTCTCACCTGCTATCTGCGATGTCCAAGGCGCGGGCCCGGTTCACCACGCCGCTAGGTGTGGACGTCTGGATTGCCTGCAGCTCCTGGTGAGCGACCTCGGGCTTCCTGCGGGCTCACGAGCCTCAAACGGGGCCACGGCGGCGCACGATGCGGCAGCTACTGGTAACATCCGGGAGTTGCAGTGGCTCGTGGAGCGAGAAGGCTGCAGCGTTGAGGTATGTCTAGTTTTAGTATTTAGAAAGAAAAGACCTGAAGAGGAATTAAGTATGAGCTTCAGGCAGCGGCGCCAAAAAGTGGGTATGAGTTACATGCTCATAGGGACGCTGCGCTAAAGGGGGCGCCGAAGTTATGGTGGAAAAGTAATTTCTAGTTCTGTATTTAGCAGTTGTGTGAAGGATATGATCAATAACTGAAAAACACTGATTAGGCGCCTCTCTGTGTCATTGCTACCTAGTTAAATGTGTGTGACTGAAGGCCTGCTACCCCTAAAAGCTCAGGTAGTGTCCTGTGTTAGCATGAGAAGAGTTTACTGTCATGATTTGGTTGGGCTTCCCCAGGCAGGTTAGGTCAAGGCCTGATGTGATGAAGCTGGTGAAGGTCATGACCCGGGAGCCAGAGGTCACGGTGTGGTTTAATCTTACACATGTCAACCAGATGGATGCTGTAAGCTAAATGCTTCTCTGCTCAGTTAATTTTTCTTTACTATTCCTAGTTCCACTTGAACTGATCAGTAAATGCTATATCAAAACTTACAGCTTTTGTTAATGTTTTTAAAGTTACAAAAAGCTAGCTTTTTAAATTTTGTGTTACCCATTGAATGCATTAATTACCATATCAATAGCTGTGTGTGTTTATAAATGTTAATTTCAGTTAACTTCAAATGTAAATTATGGTCATATCCTTAATCTTACTCCTTGACACGAAGTGCATTGTAAAATTATTCAGTTGAAACTTTTTCACATTTTGTCACGTCAGTAGAAATGAATCAACATTTTCTATTCAGATTTTCTTTAACAGACCAACACAAAGCATGACAAATACAAAGTGTAGCTTCCATTTGTATTCAGCCTTACTCTGATCCCCCTAAATAAAAACTAGTACGACCACTTGTCTTCAGAAGTCACCTAATTTCTAAATTAAGTCACCCAGTGCATTATTTGATCATCAATGGGGACAGTGAAGCTGCTAGGAGTTCTAAGTTTTTTTTAGACTTTTGTTTGTAAAAATCTTTGAAAACCATATTTGAATTTTGTGTTGGTCAGAGACACGATTCTAATAACTTACATGTAACCTTAACATGTTGTTATATTGTTTTAGTACTTGATTGTTCGTTTCAATACTTGTATCCTAAAGAGCCGTTTCGTGGCTGCAGGTTTTAATCAGTACTGTACATGAACTTTTATTTATTTTTTAATGTATTACTAGCTGTTTATGTAATATATGTTGACTTCCTGTGGATCCACTTGCAGCAGTAGCAAATCGAAATTATTTCCAGATGTCGGGTGCAAAGCCACCTCCTAAACATTCTTAACGACTGCACAGTTAAGTTTTTATTTGTTTCTTTTCCTCCAGAATTAGGAAGTGTATCGACTCAAATTAAGATCTAATTATATGCTTATTAACAGTAATAACATTTTGTGCTGCAGCTCTGGAAAGCAGCACATCCTCCGATCCTTTCATCTGTTGTAGTTTTGAGCTGATATTGGGGAGCGGTTTGCCTCAGTGATCTAGTTTGGCCTGCGTCTTCTGCAGCAGGTCTCTGTGACTCTTTTCCAGGACGGCGACGCGGCGGGAGCCACGGCTCTTCACCTGGCAGCTCGGTTTGGCCGTGTGGAGGTGACTGAGTGGCTCCTGTCGGTTGGAGGAGTGGCCACTGCTCAGACAACCTGTGGAGCGGTACCAGCTCACTACGCTGCAGCCAATGGGGGTCTCACCTGTCTCCAGCTTCTCCTCCAGGAGGCGCCCAGGTGAGGATTGTGTGTTTCCAACCACGCTGCAGCAGTCTGTGGTCCAGACTTTAACAAGGCGTTGAAAGACTTATGGAAATCCAGGACCCTGTTGCAATCTTGATAATTCTGGGGAGAAAAAAAATGTAGAATGATTTTCCCCCCCAAAAAAAAAAAATCCACATTCCAGGATTTAAAAGATATAAATGTGCATTAGTAAACAACAAAGCTTTCTAAACATGGATTTGTTGAGATCAAATTCTTTGATGCATTAGCCTCTAGCCCCTCGTAGTTCAGCCACTGACCCTTGACCTGGTGTTCTCAAACTGGGACAAGCATCACTTTTTTTTTTCTACAATTTTCACAACCAAATTTAGGGAAATTTCAAACTTTAATGTGTTTGGGTAACACTTTAGTTGAAGGGTTGTGCGTAAGACTAACATAACACTGACATAAACATGACATGAACATGAAGGAGTCTTCATGAATATTTATGACTGCTCTCATGAAGTGTTATTTGGTAAATAGTGATACTTTTAATGCAACGTTGACACTTTAAATGGACTTTTAATGCAACTTTTCAATAAAAGTGTCTTTTTTATTTAACTGAAAAGAAAAAAAAAAGACATGAAGTTCATGAAGACTTCTTCATGTTCATGTTCCATGTTTATTACAGAGTCGTCGGTCTTATGCACAGCCCTTCAAATAAAGTGTTACCTCTGTAATGGAGGCCGTTCCAGTCCATTAACCTCTCTACTGGACTGTCCAACCAGATCCAACCTCTGCATTTTGTTTTCATAATTTGTGGGAAATCTGTAAACTAAAAACTAACTAGATGAATGTTTCAAATGTTATAGCAGCTCATGGAAAATATACAAATGTGATTCATACAAATAAGGGATCCTGAAGTTTTTAGCATAGCTGGAAGGTCAACACAGATTGTTTTTTGAGACATTTATTCTTATCCTGTTTTCTTCTAGCATTATATATACAAATAGTAATAATATGACTTGTTTTAGTGCTATTATCAGCTAAAGTCTTAGTTAAAGCATTTTTAACTCCCAGAGTGTTATTCTTTCATTTTTTAAATGGTGTAAAAATTAGATTTTTCACCAATTATTTCTAAATATCCTCATTACCAAACCTGTTTAAGTGCCTTGGAAATGATCATCTGTCCTTCCACTGGTTTAAAAATCTGAAACTCAGTATTTAGAGCTCAAACCTCAATGGCTTTTCAGAAGGCAGGATGAGAGTGCAGCTCACACTGAGCCGTGCTCTGTTTCAGTGGACGTGACCTCCCAGTGACCCCAGCGGGTGATAGCCTGTCGTCAGGTCCAACTGATGAAGTGAAAGGACGAGTTTCAGGAGAGAGAGAGAGAGAGAGAGAGGCTGCTGCTGTGAGGTGGCAGGTTGGAGGATAACTTTCCCCTTTTTTTTTAAACAATTCACTACAGAGTCACACCATGACCTCCATATTGACTCCTTTCTGCAAAGCCTTTTGTAGAAACATAAAAGTCTGATTTAAGTCCAGTCATCCGATGTGGAGTCATCTGTATGGCTACTTTAAAAGCATGCTGGTTAATGAAGTTCATCCTCACACTTTGAATCCCTGTTGTTTTCCTTTACCAAATATCACTTTGCTTTTGTTGATGAATAATTGAGCACAGTTGCTGAATAAAGATGAGTCAGAGCCTCACAGTGTATTCATCTCGTTGCAGTAGCCTGAACTCACAATGAAACATGTAACTCCAATAGCTGCAGTAGATAACTTTTACGAAAATACATATTTCTTAAAACTGTCACCATGTCTTAACAGTATAGTATGAGACAAATAATCTGTATTATTGCGCCGCTCCCGGTCAGAAACAACCAATCAGAGCCAGGAGGAAGGACTTTGTGCTGTCAATCAACAGGTACTGTTAGGATCTGTGTTTTCTGTGTAGTTTTTCTGTGTTAGTCCAGTTTCCCCTGTGAATCTGTCTTCCCTGTTGATTGCTCCCAGCTGTATCCCGTTCCCTGATTACCTTCCCTGTGTATTTAACCCCACCTGTTGTCTTTGTCTGTGTCGGATCCTCGTCGTGTAACACCCTCGTCTCACGTCTGTGTCTGTTCCTGTGCTGCCAGTGATTTTCAGTTGTTTCTCCTGGTTTGTCATTAAATCATCTTATCATCATGACTACCTGGGTTCCCCGGCGTCTCTCTCACCGTTCTCCGCAACACATCATGACAGGTACACGCTGCTAAATGTGCTAATGGCGAAGAAACCACTTAGGAAAACGTTTCTCTGCTGTCAGGCTAGCCAAGCTAACTAGCCTGAGCATATTTCTGAGTTTCTGACAGAGCTGTGTATTGGTTGAGATCACAACAGAACCAGAGGGAGAAGGCAGAGGAGCTTTTCACAGATTATCTGTCTCATATATAATACTATCACAACAGAGTGATAGTTTTAACAAATATGTAGAAAAAAAAATATATATATATAACATTTTTTTTTAATTTACATAGCACAACTTTAATTTGAGTATATTTATTTAGTGGGGAAAAGGTTTATGCTAACATAACACTGCTTTTGGTAAATGACCAGTGGCAAAATTGTTCTGGAAGATGTATTTTATTAAATGTTACATACACAGAGAGGAATTTTTGACCATTTGTCTTTGAACAATCCCAGGACTTCAGACTCCTCTCCTATGTTCTGTTACTCTCAGAGTAATAGAACATAGGGTCTCTAGGGTTTAAGTCTGTGTTCTGACATGACTGTGAAAACAGAAGATTGTTTTGTGTCTTTTAATCAGCTTCCATGTCGATTTGGCCAAACCCTTATTTTTGCACAAGTCTCATTGATGACGTTTTGCTTCAAACCATTAACCAAACACCCATTTGTGTTTGTTCCTGAAAACTCAATCTCAGTCTCATATGACCAAAGCACATGAATTCAGTTAAAGCTCAATGGAGTTTGGCAAACTGAACACGGCCACCTTTTTAATGCTAGGACAGAAAATGTTTTTTTTCTGGCATCCCTCCAAGTAGCTGGCATGTAGATAGCATTTAATGGTTATTAGGTAGACTTGGTGACTCCAACGTGCCACTCTTTGCTGCGGTTCTCTAACTGTGAGATTTTTGCCCCTCCCTTGCCTTCCTGCTCTGTGTGGTGGCAACATAACTATGGCTCTTTATCCAGCCTTGTGGCCATAGAAATGGGTCTCTGTGTCACATCATATTTATACCCCAGAGAAACAGAATTAGAAGTTCCAAGAAGCTCTAAACACATTTTTAAAATGTTTTTATTGAAAATGATTGAGTTTTATGATAGTTATATGACTGCTTTATTGGTGATCTTTGATTTATTTTTTTCACTTGAGCTTTTCTTACCACTGAATAAATGTAGTGAAAATTAGACTTGGATTTTATTACTATCACTATTGTGATGATGTGATTCTCATTCTGCTTAGCAACCCAGAACAGGAACATTTAGTTTGCATACTTCACTCAACCCAGAACAGGAATCAAACCTTTAGAGTGAAGTAGATCCAGAGAATGTCACTCAACCAGAGCAAGAATGAGAACAAACTTAGAATCCAGACAAACTCTTATTAGTTTATCTAGAGAAAACACTCATTACTTTAGATCATTATCAGAACAAGAATCTCTACTAGTTTATTAATCACAGACTACTCATTCTTAAACATGCTTTTTTGTTTTCTTTTTTCTTCTTTTGCTCTTCTCTTTGGTTTGTTGTTTTGTTGTATTTCCTTGTAATTCATGTAAAGCACTTTGAACAGCCTTGTTGCTGAAAATGTGCTATATAAATAAAATGACCTTACCTTGTGTTTAGTTTGAGATCATGATCCTGCTAAATTTATTTGAAGGCTTTTTACATCATGGTTCCCTTTGCTACCCTCCAATCCTCACCCTCTAAAAGCCTGTAATGATGAACCACAGAGTTTACTGAACACAAAAGGGGGATATTTTAGGATGGCCCTGATCTCCCCATCTATTAAAAATAGATGCATGGATTTAGAGTGGAAAGTTTTCTCATGATATTTTGCAATACTTTTGTGATTACGCTAAACGTAACGATAAGAACTAGTCATTAGATTTTTTTTTAGGTAAATGTATGACTGTCACAAACAAATGGTGCTTTTGAAAAACATTTTTACAAATCTCACTTCTCTGTCATAGAGAAGTGAGATTTGTATCACTAAGCTTCACACGGTAACTGTTTTTTCACATTTATTGGTACTTTTTGATGCTTTTATTGAAGAAACAGTGGAGAGAATAGTACCACTAACAATATTGACAATAATCATTAACTGAAATTTATTGTGACAACAATAAATCAATATTCTTCTCATGACAAGAAATGTATCACGATAAATGATACATTTGGAGGACATACGTTGATATCTGTACTCTCAGCCTGAATCCCATCAGTTTTTCCATTTGTGAAGCACCTAAACATAATACTTCTGTCTCTTTAATTCACTTTACTTCTACGAAAAGCATACATTTGTAATTTTCATGATAGTTTTTGGTTCCTGTTGCTGCAGTAACCTCGCTGTCCGTGTTCTGGCTGCAGGTGTGTGAACCGGCAGACGGCCACCGGGGTCACGCCGTTGTACCTGGCCTGCCAGGAGGGGCACCTGCACGTGGCCCAGTACCTTGTGACAGACCGCGGGGCCGACGTTCACCTGACGGCCTATGACGGCATGACGTGCCTTCACGCTGCTGCTCACATGGGCCGCCAGGCTGTCGTGGACTGGCTGGTCAGTGCTGGGGATTTCTCTGACCATTCTCTGAAGAGGTCCTTGTTGTTGTTGCTGCTGCTGCTGCTGGTTTGGTCTGAGCTGCGTTTTTGTGAATTTTCTAATTCAGGTGACCTTCACCGACGTGGGTTTGTCCTGCCAAGACAGAGAAGGAGCAACTGCTATGCACTTTGCCGCCAGCAGGGGGCACCATTGCATCTTGGAGACGCTGCTCCACGTGGGTTCTAAAGTCATCAGAGATTTCTGGGGAGGGACCCCTCTTCATGACGCTGCAGAGAACGGGGAGCTGGAAGTTAGACTAAGCTGTTTATTTATTTGTTGGCACAATTTAAAAGGGAGGGAGGGAAAAACAAGCAGTTTTATTTGTATTGTTATTTTCTTCTCTGCTGACGTCGTCTCATTTGATTTCTCAGAGCTGTAAGATCCTGTTGGCCAACGGAGCGAACCCCACAGAGGAGGATATTGATGGGTTCACAGCAGCAGACTTAGCAGAGTACAACGGGCACTCTGAATGTGCCAGGTACCTTCGTGCCATAGAGAAGAACGTAAGCTTTCTGGGTCAGCTGCGGATTTCGGCGCAGCTTCATTTCCTTTGCCTAATTTATGTTTTTAAACATAAACTGCCTTTCCATTTGCAACTCTCCATTTGGCAGAGTCGCCAAAAAATGTATCACCATATTTTTACTCAAGTAAATGTACAAAGTAGTATATGAAAAAATTTGTGTAAGATTAAACAAGTTCTTGGTAAGTACAGGGTACATGATTTGAGATCATGATTTAATTATTCAAAGTAACGTAATAATTTTGAATAACTGATTCAAAATTATTAAAAAAATTATGTTGTGCAAATTCTTAAGGCTAAATTAAAACATAAATACATATATATAACATATTTGCAAAATAAGAAATTCAACTGTACACCTTCCCAAATATTTTTCTAAGTAAAACTAATGAAACCGACACTTACAGTATACACATGTATGTTAGACCAGGTTAATATACAAAGACTACTGTATCTTAACTTGACCTTCAAATGGCACATCATGCTCAGCAGATGGAAAATAACAATGAAGCAAGAAGTCTCACTTTAACATAAACTGTAGGTGCGTCTCATGTGGGCCTGTCACGATAACAAATTTTGCTAGACGCATTCTTTATTGCGATAAATATTGTTTATTGTGATAAACAATTATGTTGTTGTTTTGAGACCATTTTCAAGTAATATAATAGTAATAATGGCACAATGATGCAAGAACGCATCCTCCAGGATCAATAACCTTTACATTCTGATTGGAAGATTTTAAATGTCCAAAACAAATAGAGAAAACAACAGAAACAGCAAATAAAATCAATTATGAAGTCTCTGTTAAATGAAATTATCTTTCAACAAAAGGGCTAGTTGAGACCAAAGCACCAGACTGACGACTTTTACCTCTCAGTTTTTGTTGAAAAGAGAAAAACGATAAATATTTTGCAAATGAAAATGATTGAGCATCTTATGGTGTATCATGCCAGTAACTGGTTTATTGTTTATTGTGACAGGCCGAGTGTCATGTATTTTTTGGTTAAAACAAGATTGTTCTTTATTCAGTAAAGTTGCTTGCTGTTGGTAAACAGAAATATTAGACTGTTGCCCTTCTGCTGCTTTCTGAGGGGATTTGAAGGAATATCAAGCAAACAAAATGATTGGTATCCATTGGATGACACATTCTAATATGTAAAATACTTTTAATTGAGACACACACTAATCGCTTTATTAGGTACGACTGTTCAATTGCTTCTTAGCAAAAGCAGCAACTCAGCCAATCACGTGCCAATGCATTTAGGAATCTGGACATGTTGAAGATGACTTCCTGGAGTTTGAACTGAGAACCCACTGTAGACTGGTGTGGGTGTTGAATGGATAGCGATAACATCTCATAAATGTTTACACGTGATGCAAGTATTGAAAACTAGATAATAAAATCTATATTTTTTTTAGCTCTCAATCCATCAAAATTCATCTGTCTGAAGGGCACATAGTGTTTGTCAGGAAACCAAAGTGCGTCTTCTGCAATAAAAGGGATGTAATACGCAGACATATTCTCAGATACACAATTGTAACACTTTTATTGGAAATGTAATAATTATACTTCATCTTGTCAAAATTACTGTGTATAGAAGAAACAACTGATTTTTTTTAGCAAGTTTGAGCAAGTTGATCTTGTTTTAATCCAGTGGGCACATCGTGTTGGTCCTACATCTGTCTGCTGGTCAGCCCAAGTATGTTGTGTATAAACATACTTGTTTATGCACACGCATGTCATGGGCTGGTCTGAACAAACCCCTGATCTGTAGAGACTTATGCTCACAATCATCTCTCAGGCTTACAGAGAACTGAAAAAGAGAGACGATATCCAGCGTGGGGCTTGTTGACCTCAGAGGTCACCTGACACCCACAGCCTACCTGAGTTTTGTCGCTGACCATGTCCAGCTCTTTCTGACTGCAGTGCACACATCTTCTGATAGCTTCTTCCACCAGGCTGATGCATTGTGTCACAAAGCTCCAATCGCCTGAAACTGGTGTGTTGTAAATGATGGCGAGGTCGCTGTACTCCAGTGACCTCCACTGTTACCAAATCCCAACGTCATAGAGCGTCTTTTGACCTGACTGAACTGGAGACATTTTGCAACTTTCCAAACTGGATATTACACTGATTACCTAATTCTGCGATCCAGTTACCTGGGAAATGGGAACTCGGGGCTGGGTTTGACATCGGACCTGAGGTGTTCTGGTTAAGAAGACATGGTTTCAACACGGTGACACCCATAAACACTGTTAGCAGCAGCTTTTACGAACATTGTTTGTAAAAGCTACAAACAAGAATTGTTTGTAGCTTTTACAAACAAACATTTCCATAAAATAAAACACTTTATTTTATGGGAAATAAAGTGTTTGCTTTATTTTCCATAAGCAAACACTACCTTTAATGTGTTCAGTTGAGAGTAACAGGCGCTGTCTGTAACATTGATTTCAGACGCTCTCTTCCATGTGTGTCTTGTGAAACAAACACGTTTCCTCCACAGTTTACATCTGTTGATGTGAGGAGCGGCCATATTGAAAAGCTGCCTTATAAGTCCTAACTGGAGATAGTGAGTTGCTTGCAGTTTCCCAGTGGGAAATCTGACTTTGAAGGGTGTTTCAGTTGATTTTTGTTTTTTTTTTTAATCGGCAAAGTCTGAATTTCCCAGCTCCGAATACAACTGGAGCACAGGATTATCATTAGAAAAAAAAAAAATCCTTAAATTTGTAAGTGTGAAAAATCTTTTGCCCCTTAGCGCCCCCACCCACCGTCCAACAGAAACAGCTGCCAATAGCTGAAATGCTAGGCTAACTGCAATCTGATTCTGCTTCCCGTCCTTCACCTGAGTCTTCTTTGGCTTCGACGTGAAACAAATCAGCGCTCCGAACGGGGAATGGTGGTGGGGGGAGGCCGGTCAACAGCAAACATCTGGAAAGTCTTGAAGCCTCCGTGAATCATTTTCTTAATTTGTAACATGCATTTGATTCGGGCCCGGCCTGTCACTCCGCTGAACTGCTCCCTTCCACTCTGCTTGATTGCGCTGCTCTCGGTTTAAGAGCTCTAAGAGAATGAAGGATGAAGGCTTTTGTGTTTAATAAGGCATTACAGGCCACAATGGCGTGTGATCAGGAGGAGATCCATTCCTCTCCGTTTGCCTCAGAGGGCTTTATGGGATTAGCTCTGGTGTGCGGGAAGCACAACGCTTGTTAATGAGATGAATATTTTAGTGGTAACAGCTTGACGTGCGATTCGTATTTCTTTCTAAATGCTGACGATGAATTCGAACGGAGGATTACAACCAATTATGACATCAAGGTTGCAGCTCGTTGCCCTGATTTTGAACAGTGTCCTTCAATCCCCACAGCGATATGCTTGCAAAACTATTCACATCTCAGGAACTTTTTCCTCATTTCCTCGTGTTTCAAGTTCAAACGTCAAAGTATTTTGTTGCGATTTTGTCCGTTTGATGAATGCAAAGAAGAACCAATTGTATACTTTTGCCTGTCCCATCTCAAGAAAAAAAAATTGTCCGTACAGCACGATGGTGCAATCAGTTGTGTGCTCAGCGGGTCAAAAAGTTCAATTTTTGTTTCAAAGGACAAGAGCGACTTTCTTCTCTCCACGCATCAGTGAAAGTCAAATTTGCAGATTGACGGTGACGTTTTAAAAAACGTGCTTTAACAAAATTTAAAAACATCAAACACTGTGGAAAGGCACACAGTAACCACAGGTGCACTCCAAAGGAATCCATAAATAAGTCAGCTGAGAAGGTTAGCACTCCTCCGTGAAGAGGATGATGATGATGGGGAATCAGTGAGGCGTGGCTGCCGTGGCTCCAATTCACAAACAATTCACCACCCCCCCATATAAACAATGGGAGCTAATTAGCACAGGGGCCGCTGTGGCGTCAGAGGCGGTCGGAGTCGCTGCTACCTGAGGGCCTATCGGTTACCACTCTCCTGCGGCTCAGGTGGAGGGCCCAGGGGCCGAGCCTGATACGGGATCTGCCGGTTTATGTTTCAGTGTTTTCACCGCTCTGATGCCTGGAACCAGCAACTCAATCCCTCAGAGTACCAAGGAGAGCAGGATGCCATCGACTTCAAACGCTCGTCTGATCCTCTGTGTCATGTGTTCTTCTTCTTTCTTTTTTTATTCCAGTGACTTGGAAGTGTTATGATTGTCACCTCTGGGGACTGTGTGTAGTTGGTAGACTGTAGGGTGTATCGTGTTTCTTGGCTGTGTGTTGGTTGAAGTGGATACAAAAGCTTGATGTTAACAAAGAGGTCGTCTTGACTGCGGACCTTTAAGTAATAGTAGGCGGGTTTGACTCTGTGATATGAAGGGAGCCGACTCTGTAATGCTTCAGAAGGTGGCAGATCTCATTTTGGCGCAACACTGCAAAACCACAAAATCACACCAAGTATTTGTGGTCTAGTTTCTTGTTTAAATATCTTAGTACACTTGAAAAAGGACAAAATTAACTTACAAGTAACTATTCATTATTATCTGAAAACAAGCTCCTATTTTTTTTACTAAAAAGTTTATCTGTTAGTTTTGTCTTATTTCAAGTGTACTATTTGCACTAGAATCTGGACCAAAACTACTTGGTAAGATTTAGTGTTTTTGCAGTGCATCTCTAAATCTGGAGACAGAAACAACAGAGAGTTGTCTGTATACGTTCATGTTAGAATCTGCTCTGTCTGTCCTGAGTTTGCATCTCATCAACGGCTCCAATCAGATAAACATCAGCAGCGGTGTGAAGCTTTTCTTCACACAAAAATATAGGACGCAGTTTTAGTCAACCCACTTACTCCAATACCTCTAGGATGTTTTCACACCTGATAGTTTGGTAGATTTGGTTTGATTAGGGACCAAAATTGCAACATTTGCGACATTTCCAGCTGGCGAGGTTTGCTTTCACACTACACTGTGTCAAGCGATCCATACTAATCGAAAAACATTTTTACCTCCTCGCCTGTGGTGGTGCTGCAGCAACAACTATTGAACAAATCAAAGAAAAACCTCAGAAAAAGACCAACTTCCTTCTTCACAATTCGCAGCTTCTCCCAGTAGTGCTAGACTTGCACATTTATTTTTGGCTCTGTTGACCCAGAATGCCTTGCACTGTAATCCACTTCCTGCTTATATGCATTCAAACTGTGCCAGAGTTTACTTCAACTGAACCAAGTCTGCAGCCTTTAGGTGGACCAGAGTTCACTTCTTTGGTCTGCATTAGAGCTCCATTTTGCATTCAAACCTCCTCAAACGAACTGGACTTTTTTGACAGCGAGCTAAACAGGGCAGGGTGAATGCAAGTTCAAACCTACCAAGACATGACCTTTTACCCCAAATGATGGGCTATGAAGGAGAACATTAATCAAAGAAGCAGTCGACAGGGCCGTTATAAATCTGAAGGATTTACAATGGCAGAGATCCAAAGCTCAGGTGGAAGAGACTTTTGATGACAAAAAAAGTCTTTTTGGAAGAGTGGCAAGAAATAAGTAATTGCTGAAAGAAAGCCAACAGAAGTACTGTTTTCAGTTTGCCACAAAGTATTGTAGGTGGTGGAGCAAACATGGGGGAGAAGGCGATTTAGTCAGATGAGAAGAAAATATGTTTTTTTTTACCTTTCCTTCAACAAGCAAACATGCATTCAAAACACACAAACCCAATAAACCACATTGAGATCTGTGGCTGTAGCAAACACTTGTATTATAAACACTTGTATTTTATAAATTTCATTTAATTCAACGCAGAAATGACTTTTCATACAATTACATGTATAAATCAGAACAGAAAAAAAAAGAACTGGAAGAGAGTCAGGTTCACATTTCCGTACGACAAAGACTTTGTGACCGCAACATTCACATGATTCATTCAAGATTCACCGAGATCGTAATCTGACAGAATGCTCATTGTTTGCTCTAAAGTTTCACATCAGTTTCACTTGGATCAGTTTTTCCATCACGTTTACTCAATGTTTAGCCAAATACGACCACGCTTTACTTTGCTTTGTAGCATGAACAGAGAAAAGCAACGTTTCTTTTCCACTGTGATGTTTAACCTTTCAGGACAAATTCTTCAGGTTCTCATCAGGTCTTTGAATTCTGTATATAATCAAACGGCCAAAGACAACCACACATAACATGCTACATGTTGTAGTTTACAAAATCCCTAACTCTAAAAGCTCTTACTGTTTCCATCTGGGGGTCAATAGCAGCCAGGTGCTGCTAATCAAATGCACTTCATCATATCACCACCAATCATAAACACATGTATAGAATCAGAGGTTTTGCCAGAATGCAGCACTGCAACATTCAGCTGTGGGTTAACGCAAGATGGAAAGACAACAAAAACAAAACAAAAAAAACTGGTGCAAAAGGCCATTTTCATACTATCTGGAATCAGTCGCTCTGCAGAGACAAGAATCTCCTCTCAGACCTTACTTGGCCCTGGTTAGCATGTTGTTCTTACAATCGTAAAAAGTGTCATCGAGTGTGATTTGTTTGGCGCGGTTGTCAGGAGAAAGGCTTTCATTCTCGAAGTAGAACATGGAAGTGTCGCATTTCATCTTCAGAAACCGCAAGACCTACACCGCAGGAACCAAAGTGGAAATGTTTGGTCAGATTCGACAGCAACACATTTGGAGAAAACCAAAGTAGATGTTAATGCGAACACCCCATACCAACTGGAAAGCATTTGGGCTGATGATTTGAGCTGTGCAGCCAAACACGCTGGACAATCATTCAGTCACTAATTGAATCGTAAAAGTTTCAATTAAAATGCGAGGCCATCTGTGTGACAGCTGAAGCCTGGTGCAAACCTTTTTCATGAAATTGAACAAAGATCCGAAATGCGACGTCAAAACTGCAGCAGAAACGCAGACAATAAGTTGCGATAGGCCAATGCAACACGTGGCTACAACAAATTATAGAGCCCTCACAGGATGATGAGGCCATCATCATTTTTCTTTGTGCGGATGTTGTTTCCAGGGTGATGCATGATGTTAGGATTCCCTCACACGTTGAGCTTTGCATGTTGGCCAAACACATTATTTTTGGACCTATTTCACCAGAAATTCTCCTTCCACAAGCCTCTGCAACAGCAGTCAGTCTGTGGGCTGAAAATGGTTGGCAACCACCATTTTGGTAGCTGGCCTCTATCATACTACCACTGGATCTTCATGTTGCTTTCTTCCAACGATGGCTTTCTTTCTTTATTCCACTTTAGACCAGATTTGTGAAGTGTGTGAACAGTTCAAACATCCATTGCATATGTAACAGATTCTCTCACCTGCACTGCTTTTTATCAATGAAACCTTGATGACAGAAACCTCTGAAGGCAGGTTGGTTGTGCACTGGATTTTTTTAAGGGTATTAGAGTTACGGGGCTGAATAGAAATAAATGATTTTTCTTTTGTGAAGGCCGACTACTTGGTGCAAAATCTCGATAACGTATGCTAAGGTTTGTAGTTTGAACTTGACTTAATGTCAATTATATTCAAGTTGCTGTGAAAAAACATAAATTGTCCCAACATGCTATTGCCAGCAGTACTAGGAATGCTGAAACAAGGTCAGATGGATAAGCATTACCTGCTTTAGTGTGGAGTATTTGTGTTCATCCGGGAGCTGTTGGAAAAACACCACCTGAGTGCGCGAGGATAAAATGTCTTATTTTCCAGCTGCTCTTCCGCTGATACTTCCCGTCGTGCTACAACACGGCCATTTGTCTGTCCATGCATTAGTGACATTACCAGCCACCCAATCCCGCCGATTAATTATTAACGCCACTCTCCGATCGGTTTATTGTTTATTGCCTGACGGGTCTTGGCCACCAGTCGAGATGCTGGAGAGGGTTTTAAACAAGTGGTCCGAGGTCATGAGGCAGTGTCACGTCGGCAGCGCGGGACTGACCCCCTCGGACGTCCGGGCCGCCTGAGTTTGTGCCTGACAGGCTGTCGGCCGGTGTGGAGAGCGGCGTCAGGTCGGTAAATTCCCCGTAGATCGCTGTGAGTTTGCTCTTTTTTTTTTTTTTTTTTTTTTTTTTTTTTTCCCTCATTCTCTCCGAGCGGTAGGAAGTGACTAGCCAGGCTGAGTAATTATTTTTCTGAAATGAAAGGAAAGTTTTGTACACTCTGTCCACGAGGCCTGAACTGGCAGATGTCTTGGCAGCGCTTTGCCTACTTTCTGATCAGTTATTGCCTGTTACGGTTAGGCATGACTAATACAACAGGCTTATTGCTGTACTTTATTTTGTGATTGTTGACTTTTGCGTGGACTTTTGCTTTCCTGTTGAGCCCTGTAACCGTTTTTTTTTTTTTTTTTTTTTTTTTTAGATTCGACATTTTCATCCAGAGTGATTAGAGTTTTCCATCGCAAGCAGAAGTAATGAATTAAATTTATTTCTCATTCATCTCCCGGTGACAGATGCAAATAATGTTGTAAGTGTTGGCAAAACACATTGTCAGTTATTAGCCTCGCAAGCATTTACCTCGGCTTAGGGAACCTGAGCGCATGCTGCCATGCGAGAGGGAATGTATTTACACTATAGTGCTCTGTGTATAATGCACACCCAGTGTATACATTCCAGGTTGCAATTTATCACCGGGAATTTGACGACTTTTACATGGAAGCAGGTTGCTTTAAAAGACTGACTCCAGCGCTGCGTTACATGTCGTGTCTTTTAAGTACACATGGTGTTCTGAAACACTTAAGCTCTCATGTGGCTCGCCCTTTTGGGAGTGAAGATTACTGTTCCTGCATGCAAGACAATGAGACAGCACTGTTTCCTAACTCTTGGCTGTTAATCCGCGGAGATCGAGGTCTCTCTCTCTCTCTCTCTCTCTCTCTCTCTCTCTCTCTCTCTCTCGTCTTCGACCGAGGCAGAGTGGCTCCGAGCCAATTGTAGGCTATCTGTAGCTGCGTGGCAACTGTGATGGAGTGCTGATGAAAACCAAATGTTTTCTGGCCAACGAGTCCAATTAAACGCGCACACACGGCTCAGGCGCTGCTTTCAGGACATTGAACTGTTACGAGAAGGGTCACAAGGCCTCCTCCCCACCCTTTTCCCAGACCGTAATGTTGTTTATCTATTTGTGGATTGCACAACTTCTGGGAAGTTTGTCTCTCCGCCTAAGCAGTGTCACAGCATATTTTATGTAGCTCCACATCAAAGTGCCGAGCGAGAGGAAATGGCAGGACCACCTCTTGGACATAAAGCACAACAGCATGCAGCAGCATATTAGGTGGGCCTTTGATGTTTTTGGTTGCTAATAATGTCCTTAGAGAGCTGAATTTGATTTGCATTGTGTAAGGAGCGCATTAAGACAATGCAGGTTCATTAAAGGGAGCCTAAATGTTTCCATATACCCTACATCCTCCCCGGAGCGGTGTGAATGCCGCCACTTATTCACACTCCCTTACTACACTCCTTTTGTTCTTTTCTTTTACAGAGGATGTCTGCAGGACTTAACATGGCACCTTCCATTATGACTCCTAAACTTTTGCTTTGCCTGGGAAGATTTTCTTCTTTTTCTTCTCTTTCTTCTTCGTTTGGTCTTTGTTTTAGTGAAATAATGTTCAGACTAATGTTATTTTTGGTAGCCAGTAAAATAGAAAACCATCTCCCCACATTTCTCCGCCACAAATTTTGTCAAGATTTGACTTCACTTGATTAGAGAACTGCCTACACAAATTTTCACTGACAGCTGGAGCCAGTTTTTTTTCCACTTTTTTTTCTTTTCTTCCATATTTCACCAGTTTGTTAGATCTTCTGAATAACAAATTGTCTAGCCATAATTATGTCAGGGTATTCAGTAATGAAACGTTGAGGTCTAATAATGAGATACCTAACCTTGATGCTTAACGTCATCAACCCAATCAATGAGCTTTGGTTATGAAAAGACAAGAGAAGGAGACCATGATTGGATTGAGATTGTCAACAGATGGCACTTGGGAATATTGAATACATACTGAATACCCTAATCAGGATTCCCCTCATGTTATTTAATAATAAGCATTTGCCAATATTGAGTCCAGGTTTGATACCCTGTTAAAATCTAAACCATGCACTTAAAAATAGTAGCTTTAAAGTTCAGCGAAACGGCTCCAAGTTTCATCAGTAATGTTGTTGATGTTTCATACAGTTTGGAGCAAAATGCTACACCAAGTTAGGCTAAAATGTAGAAACATATTTTACCTGTTGGCAATGCCGAGACTTATGGCCAGTTTCAATAATGTAGAAACATTTTCTGAAAGGATTCTTTCTAATAAAGATAATAAAATTTCAACATGTTACAGTGGAACAGCATTTTCTTTGTTTCACAAGGGCAGGAGGGTGGGGGGATCCAAGCTAGCCGGGGGACCTCAGACCGACGTAACTCAGCTTTGAAGCTACCAACTTGCTAATATCTAAATAGATAATATTAGCTTATACCAGTCCTCAAGAGATGAACCTAAAAGCCACAGAGTAGTAAAAGCTGTCAGACAACAGCTGTAAAGATGCTTCAGTAGAGTTGTATTGCTTTATCAGAAAAAACCCAATGTTGCTACAGTATTAAAAATACCAAGATTAGTTCTCTTACTATTGTTATCGAGTTGGAAATTTTAGTACTGTAACAATCCTACATGACTCAGAGGAAGCTGAAGCAGTCAATACTGTCTCCCTTATTTTGCAGATTTTTCTAAACGGTAGCACAGTTGTGTAGGAAAACCCAGAGTCATTAACTTGACAAATGAATGCATGCAGCCTGAAACACTTGCACACAAAAATAGGATGTGATTTTCAGAAATTGTCTGCAGAAATTGTGGCTCCTTGCTAGGGTTGCTGCAGACAATCAGAGGCAATTGTTTAGTGAGAAAGAGAGAGACAATCTGGTTTCATTTAAAAATAATATGCAATCCAGTCTCAAGTAGCAGATCGAAACATTTCTCAAAGACGAAGACAAAAAGAGGCGTTTCGGATTTTTTACAGAAGCACTATCTGAAAGGTTAGGCTGTAGAATAGAGAAATGATTTGACTAATAGGACCTTTAGTTGATCTTTCATGTTTGTGTCAGATATTTAGATAATGTCCTAATATTAGTGTATCCCAATAAACAAACAGCAGTGACTAGAGTCTAATCCTTACCTTTATGATCTGAGCCACATTGTAGTTTTCTGATTGTCCATATTTTCATGGTTTGATGCGTGTAGGCGTCGTGGACAGACAGATCCATTGAGGTTCTCGCTCCAGCAGAGGAGGACATCAAGGTGAAGCCGACTGTGTTGTTTTCACGCAGCAAAGAGGACTACTACGGGAGCCTGAGCGAGGAGTGCAGAGACAGTCACATGGATAGTTTGAAGGTAAACACTGAGGTTCTTTCCATTTCTTTTGCAATTGCTAAATTAAAACAACCTAAAACCTGATCTTTCAAGCAACCTGAGTGTGAGGAGCCACCAGAGGCTAGATACCCTCAGCCTCCATTACCTTCTGCTGCAGAGAGAAGTACAGCAAGGAGACTAGAGCAAGTTCAGATTGCTGCATCTGGTAAGGCAAACATCTCTCTTTATCTTGTTTAATAACTCTTTGAGCAAAGTAGTGGGGGTGTGGGGAATGGTACTGTTTAATACTTAGTGTCTATGTTTAATCTGCAATGAAAAGTGATTAGAGCATGAAGTACATTTGATTTATCTTGCAGTTATTAAAGGTTTTAATCAATCCAAGGCAGCTGGGAGTGAGAGAAGTGCCTCGGCTGATAAGACAGCGTTTCCTGATACGAACCTGCTGGCTGAGAAAAAACTCCTGGGTGACATGAAAAACATTAAATCGCTGAAAGACTCAGGGATGTCGGGAGTTTTTACAGGACAAGCGGTAAGTTCACCGCTCTATTATAAAGTTCAAATAATCTGAGCACACTCCTGTTACTCTCAGGATTTTCTAAATTTATTTCCTATTTATGAAGAGCGAGATATTCTTTTGATTTAGATAGTTTAAATTTAAAACTTAAGTTTTCCATCTGAATTTTATTAATAACACACTGCAGTGCATGCCAAAATATACAAGTGTTTTTGCTAAGAGGTTTTTTTTGGGGGGGGTAACACATTTTTGTGCAAACACAATCTGATGTAGCTATTTTTGGCACTCGGCACATATTCAACTTGAGAAAGGGTGCAACCCCTATCAATAGATTACAGGAAAACTTGGCTCCTTGGAAGGAATTATAGATTCATGAGGGTGTTTATGCGCCACGTCCAACCATTTTTCTTGCTTTCTTGCCAGAGCAAGATGGTGGTCCTTCCCACTGAGGAGGCTAACCTGTCAGACATCGACTATCTGGTGCCCACCCACGACGAGACAGGTCAGCCCATAGCTGAGTGGAAGAGGCAGGTCATGGTGAGGCAACTGCAGGCGCGGCTGCTGGACGAAGAGGACCAGAGGAGGAAGGTAACGTCATCACCCACATCTACTAGTGCTTCATAAGTTATATTTAATTCAAAAGCTACTAACATTCACACTGATGGTTCAGATATTGAGGTATGCTATTGTCCACAATCAGCAAAAAATCTATTTTATTCAGAAGGTCTTTTTCTTCTTTGATAAAGCAAGGTTAGCTTACATTTAGCTTGTTTAAATTAGGAAGTGGCAAATGAGACACTGCAGCAGAAGACCCTTGTCTTAGAAAAACAGTGGTTGTTTTGTCAGAACAGCTCATCAATTTCAAAAGACAAATTACTTATGAAACATACTTATGAGCTGGACCAGCAAGGTTCTAGAGATAGAATAGGTAACAGCAGGGGCGCCTGCAGGATGCTAACGGAGGGTACGCACAAAGCTATCATTGCACCTAATCCACACGAATGCAGCCGCATCCCCGACACGCATAAACCAAACACACACACACACACACACACACACACACACACAGATATGATAGGAATGCAATGTGCATGGCACAGAGTCAGAAACGGAGATTCGCCGGTTCAGGTGGTGTGTCTGAGACTTCCAGAGGCGGAGGTGAAGCGACAATGTTTTCTTAATTTCTACTCTTTTTGACAAATTTAATTTTCCCAGTGCAATGTGACGCTGGGGAAGAGAGCGGCAGGTGTCACGGTCGGTCGAGGGAGACGGAATGGGGTGTCACTGTATAATCACATTTAACTTACAGAAAGAGCATCAAGTCGCCAAGTAAAAGTAAACTGACCAATAACATTTAGATTCAGGATGGACATGTGCTCACCTCCACAGACGCACGCAGATGTGGGCTACGTCCAGAATATTTTGGCACAAAAGACAATTTTTATTTTATTCCAAATTTTTTTGAATAGCAAAGGGGAAACACAATAAAAAATGCAATAACTATAATTTTTCTTTTCTTTAGTCAAAGGAAAATCTCAAGGTACGACAGTACATACAGCTGCAGGCGTCCCTGTGTAACAACACATACTGTGGCTCTTACACGTCCTGTACACATCCTGGTTAAAAATAAAATGCTGTCATAACCTTGCTTTTTATAGCCTTAAGCTAAAGCTCTGTTGAAGCCATTTTTTATTTCAGCCATTTTTATTTTCACATTCCGTCTAGATCACACTTGGCTTCAATTGTAGCGAATGAGATGAACCTGAAATAAAGTTCAGCCATTTAGAAAGATATTTTTTGGATAGTCGCTCATTTTCACTGTTTGACTTAAGCAATAAGCTACAGAAAAGCTGTAAAGGTTCAAAATGATCACATTGTACAAAGGTATCTGTCAGGAGAAGAGGACTGATACCTCCTGTGAAATAAGCAATTTCACAGCATCTAACACAAAAACACACAAGGTCCTATCTCACTGCAATTGGGTCTTGCATGGACTTCTGTTGATTTATGCCGCCTAACCCGGACATTTCCCCTGAACCGAACATTAGCTAATTTTTCTTCAGATGGATAAAGTTTTGAGCAATCAGTTTAGACCCAAAACCTTCAGGGATCTGGCTAGAACTGTCAGCATGACCGAGTCCAAGCATACATCCAAATCCACAAAAGAAGGATTTCATTAGAGGTAAAGTTAGTTATGGAACGGCCTAGCCAAGGTACAGAGCTAAATCTCTGTGGTCACACAATTAGTGCTCTCTGTTCAAGTCTAGATGTGGGATACTGACAGACTCCTACCAAAGAAAACTGAATCCTGAAATCGTATCCAAACGGGCTTCAACAAAGTATTAATTAACAGTGGTTATGCAACCAGGTTGCTGCAACTTTCTTCCCCAAGAGATTTGCTTTTCAGTGGAACCGTTTTATCATAGTCTCGATTTTTTTTTTTTTTTTTTTTTTTGCATTACATGTCAAGCTAGGAAAAATGAGTCTCAGAGTATTATTTATAGTTGGAGATGTCATGATGGCTGGAGTGGTCTAAACTTTGGCAAACCTGATGGGTAGAACTGGTCAGCAGTGACTGGAAATGTTCAAGTATGTTCTTGTTGCAACAGAAAGCAGAAACTCAAAGCAAATCTTCACAGTATATATGTAGCTTGGAGTTATCTTGTTCAAATATAAAGAAAGTCAGAAATAATTGTCAATTTCAATAAAAACCAGTGTCCTTTGTTTAATTTGAGCCCCTTAAAAGAACTTCTGTTTGAGTCTTTGTTGGTGATATCTAAATATATATTTTTTAAATCTAGTATTGTAGCCATTGCATTGTGGAATTGAGATATAAAACTAGAAAAAGTGATTTTAACTGTTGAGTCTGATCTATGTTTATGCATCGGTGTGGACAAATTTACTGACACTGCTGAAAAACAGTGTAAGAAACCTTTAAATGAACATTTGCATTGCAGTAGCCCAAATGTACAGTGGAAATAAAAAAAAGCATTATGCCATTTAATTGAATTATTCAGTGGGGGAAAGAAATGTGATTTGCGACTATAGTTGGTACCCCTATCAATCCTCTTAAACCAAACGTAGCTGAATATTTTTTCACAAAGTCTTCACAATAGCCAACAACATGGCACCTAGTTGAGTGATGACAGAAAAAAATTCCTTTTGTGTCCCACCATCACAAATGTAAACATGTATAGTTTGTATAATTTGTCAGTATTACAAATTATATCAATTGCTGACAAATTCCGTTTTAGTCAGATGAGATTGACTGAGTTTATCCGGTCTAGCGGACTCTACCAGTGAGCTAAGAAAGAGCTGCCCTTCGGCCCTTCAAACGTTCAGAAACATCTGGTCAAATTACAAGTAGTATGTTGTTGGTGATCAAATCAAGCTTATTCTATTTCAATCTGAGTCCATAGATCTAAGTCCTGCAGAACATTTCTGGGTTTGAGCTGCAGAATGTCATCATGTGAAATGTTATAGGAGGGGAGTACGTGCTGTCCTGTTGGCAAAAGGGTTTTTGTGCAAAGCATTTCCAGAATGAGTACTAATAACTTTGCTCCTACGGATGTTTCTTGAAACATAAACATAAAATAAAAATTGAGTGAGAATATGCTACTGCGGTTAAAAAAAAAAAAAATATATATATATATATATATATTATAGACCTCTTACTGAACTTGGACAGGTTTTCCCACTTCTGTACTTAAATCTAAATGAGAAACTCCTGCCACAAGTATTGTCAGTAGTGTGCATGATAATCTTTAAATCTGCTGACAACTGTCAGTCTTCGCTTCATATAGCGCTGATATTCAAAACACAAGTCTAGCCCCCAGGAGAAATATTTCCAACTACTACTTCATCTGTTTTACCACGTTAATCCCTTTATTAGTAATGTTTGATTTCTCTGTCGTTTCATTCTTCCTCATTGCGTCGCCTAAACAAATAGCTTTTGACCCTGTTCAAGACTATGATGAGAAAAGCACAAATTGTGCTGTGACTTTGTAATGCTGTTTTATATCTGCATTACATCTACATTAAAGTCACCGTTTATTTTTAATTGCTCGTAACAAATCATTCACACATAACGCATTGTGAGTCGAGTCATATTTTTGAGGTTTGGATGAGAGCTGTATAGCCGTTTTACTGTATCATTACTGTTTTCCCTCACATGCCAAATCATTTAAAATGTTTGATGGGCCCTGTATTCATCTGCCTGCTGTTTGCCTCTTCTTTTACAGGAAAGCGGGAGCAGATATGCCAAAGTCAGCTGGAGGTACTCCCAAGCCCACAATGCCATCCTGGGACCCTTTGGTGAGCTGCTGACAGAGGATGACCTCATCTATCTGGAGCAGCAGATTGCCAACGTCTCTCTTCAGAGGAACTGCGCAGGTTATGAGCTGGAGCTGGCCCGCCTCGCCGAGGAGCTCAGGCACATCCTCCCAGCTCCCATAGTCAACATCACTGTCAACACCCAGTTCAGGAACTTCAAGAGCCAAGTTCCCCTACCTGTGTGGTGTGGCCGGATCTCAGGCATCGTAAAAAGCATGTCTCTGCTCATGACCAACCTGACAGACCAGCCCTACTGTAAAATGCCCAACACTGAACTCATCACTGTGTTTTCTCAGGCACCAGACAGACAGATCTCCAACAGGGTGCGCAGGGAGAGCATCGAGGACGAAATCCATCAATTCGGAGTGTCCGTGAGGACTTTGAGGTCAAATTTCGAGAAACAGAACACATCTTTGTTGGATCACCAAGAGGAGAGTGTCGCGTTCTGTCTGTCCGCGCAGCTTGACGATGCGCACCTCGACAAACAGCTGAGAGAGTTGAAACCGGCTGCCGAAGCAGACCAGAACAGCGACTCTGGTATTGACAATGACGAGAGTGTCGCTGATGTTCAGGAAACAATCAGCCTTAGAAAGGAGCGCATAGTGGTCCTGTTTTTAGGTCACTGGAAAAAGTCTGTGTACACAGTGACGTTGAAGAGCAGGGATGCGGTCGAAAGGAAGATGAGCAGCGGAAACCCAGGGAGCCATGATGAGTATGGTTCTGGTCAAAGAGGCAGCGCAGAAAATGACGAGTGCGTTATGATGAACAGTTCATTGGGCCATTTCTTTAAACAGAGAAGTGCCGTCAACAAGATGATGGGAAACTGGAGGAAAATGATCTCCAGTGTCCCTTCCAGACAGATACGCAGGTAAGGCTGGATGACATAAAAACATCCCCAGTGTTCAGTAGAAATTATTCTACAATGGTACCGGTACTTAAGCACTTCTTAATTTCTGCACTGGGTATGGGCCAATGCAAAAGTATACTCTTTTAGATTTGTAACATTACACCCCAAGCGCAACTTTTTCACAAGGACTTGATGAGATGGCCTGACATGAAGAAGTGGGTAGTTGTGAAGTAGATGGAAAATGCTTGCAGCATGATGTTGCCACCACAAAGTTTCCCTTTGGGGATGGTATGTTCACACTCAGTAATGTGCAGTGTTTGTTTTTTTTTACCACTCATCATTTTGCATGTGGGCTAGTAGGTTAGGTTTTGGTCTGCTCTTCCCTGAATACATTCTTCGAAATGTTTGGCTGGAGGTAAACTGGAAATGGGACTTCTGGTTTTTCTGTCTATTCTAGTCTTTCCATATAGTTCAGAATAGGCAGGGGTTTCATATCTCAAGGATGTATACACCCGAATATCTGACATACCTACTCTATCTCCAAGGCTGGCCCATGACTTGCATGTTTCTAGTTATTCACTCATTTGATGACACCTAGAGGATATGCTGAAACACTGTTGGAGATATCGAAACAATTGTTGTACACTCAACAAGCATTTTTATCCACGAGTTTATATGAGTGCATATTGATGCAGAAAATACCTTCAACAACAATGACAAGATTATTACTATAATTGTTATCCTTGTTAATATTTGTAGTAGTTGTAGTAGTTGTGGTAATAAATAGAATAGAATATACTTTATTGATCCCCAAGGGGAAATTGCTTATTTGTTGAAAGCTACTCCATCATAGGTAAAACATACAAAATTTATATATATATATATATCTAAGAGTGATAAGTTCAAAATGACTAGATATAAATAAATTAATTAATCAATAAATAACCTACAAATGAGTGGAGAAAAAAATTGAATCAATTAGCACAGACTTTGCCACTGTAAAGCCTGATGGCAACAGGCAGAAATGACTTTCTGTGGTAAATAAATGTAGCTGTAGTAGTAATCTTGGAGTACTACTACTATTAGTAACCGTAGTAGTAGTAAAAGCAGCAGTAGTATTAATAGTACTAGTAGCAGCAGAGCAGTACTACTAATAGTAGTAATCGAATTAGTAGCAACAGAACTCGTAATTATAGTATTAGTAGCAGTGTTAATAGCAGTAATAATAGAACTATTAGCAGTGTTAATAGTAATGTATAAGTAGCCACATCTGTATTAGTAGTAGCAGTACTAGCAGCAGCATTAGCAGTAGAATTAGTAGCAGCAGTAGCAGTATTAGCAACAGCATGAGTAGTATTACCAGTAGCATCGTCATGAGCAGCAGTATTAGTATTAGCAGCAGCAGTATTAGCAGAAGTAGTAGTTCTGCTACTTCTGCTACATGACAAACTTTCAAAACAGTTTTTAGGATACCACATTAAACTTTTTAGAATAATTAACCATGACATTTCTGCATCTAGCTGTATGTGTTTTTGTTTTGTAACACATCAGCAATTTTGGGGGGAAAGAAAAAAAAAGAAAACTTCTCTCCCTTCATTTGAGTGCAGTTGCCAGTGATGTCTTGTGTGGTCTTGTTTGAGAAAGCAGCACATTCATTTAACCACACAGCAGTTGACATCAGCATGAATGAGCAGCACACATGCAAACATCTCGTGGTTTATTAACCAGAAGGAGGGTGTGAGTGATCAAATTATGACTTGCATGTTATCTTTAACTTATGAGTAGAGTGATTTTGTTAGAATGGCCTGGGGTGATATAAAAATCAGGGTTTTTGAGGTGTAGTAGCATTTGACATACAGTCTTTATGGGCTGCTCATCATTTCAGAATTGGTTTACTGTCTGATGACAGCAAATAATAATAATAATAATAAAAAAATATTCAAGTGGGAGCAGTTATCTTGGGAATTTGGCTGGATTACAGTGTAACAAAGTTCAGAAATTCAGAAAGACACAAACAGATGTGGCACCATGTGGAATACAAATGCTCTCAGCTGCTAAGTTTTTTTTTTTTTTTTTTCTTTGTTTTTTTTTTTAATGTATTGAGTTTAACGGCGGCAAATTTATTCCACATTTTCATTTTCTCCAAAATTGATCTAATATTGAGCCATTTGGAGAAAGCAACAGATCAAGTTTCATGCTGACGGTGGCCAATATAGCACTATCATTCATCATTTTAACATTCTTTATATGACTGTAAATCTCACATTTCAACTTTTATCTACTGTAAGAAAGAAAATCACGACCTATGCCTTTAGAAAACAAGCAGTGTGCCTATGTTAAATTACTGATTCAATATAAAAATATGTAAAAAAACCAAACATTTGTAAGTTCTTAACAATCTTGTGATGTTTTCCACAGGCTCCACAGGCAGAAGGCCCTCTTCTCCCCGGAGCAGTTCCTACCTCGTCTGGACGGGGTGCCAGTCGACTACGACAGCCTGACACTGGATCTCTTCATGCTGGGCTACTTTCACATCTTGGAGTTGGATCTCCCTGTGGATGAGAGGAAAATGAGGCACTTGCTGTGCTTCGAAGTTTTCGACCATTTGGGGACGTTCCCCTGGGAGACGATCAGAGAGTTTCACAAGGCCGTCGTGCAGGACATTGAGGCTGGGAACCGTGAGTGGAAGGACGGCTTTGAGGACATTAAAGTGAAATTCTTTGGAAACGCTGTGAGTGAATCTGAAGACGCGTCCAATGTGGTGAAACCCAGCCTCCCAGAGATTAGACAGGTCCCTAAAGTCATCGTTCAAACACCTACGCCTGATGAGAACATGCTCTACGGCGGAACTGATATCTCCAGTTTCAGCAATGAAGAAATATGTCAGTACATCGATCGCAGTTTTGCTTTTTGGAAAGAGAAAGAGGCAGAGATCTTTGATTTTGAGTAGTTTACTGTATCTTTTTAAAAAAATATTATGCTTTGTAGAAAAAGGTAACATGACTTATAAAATAACTTGTTTCTATTAAAGAACATGTTCTGCAGTTTAGAGAGGAAGCTTTTTTTCTGGTTTCTTTAATTACGACAGTTAATGTCATGTTTTCTTTAATTTTATTCAATATTGTCGGATGTGATCTAATTTGTACAATTTTTATACACTTTTACTGCACTGTGCTTTAGCAATTAAACAGCAACACATTTCAGAAGTATGTATAATATTTGATTTACTTAACATCAAACCTCAGGTATCGAACAACATCAACACAACTCTGACGCAAAAGAGTTTTTACTTCAGATCACCGACTGTCATTTGAGGTAAGTTGTTCTGGAGTTTTTTTTTCTCAGAAGAGGATTATGATTATGTTAAGGAACTTCCACATGTCAGCACTGCTTCATCTATCTCCTTATGGAGATTCCAGGGCCGTTCGGCAGAACATGTGCCTTTGGCAGCAGCTGTAGGTCTCAGACTTGTTGTTTGCAATCTGACTTCAGCACAGCGTCACTCAGTCCTAAAAATAACAGACGGACAGCCAGTCCTCCCCAGTGACTTGGCAAACATTTGCCATGTTGCCCACTCCATGTTGATCTTAGCCTTCGTTGCAATACTTGTGTTTTGATTCAAGGATGAACCCTCATTTTCAATCGGTCTATCTTGGGTGAGTTTTTCTTCTTTTTTTTAAAGTCATCTTTTGATTAATTTAAGCTTTACTCTTGTTTGTGCTATGACAAACAAGAGCAAAGCTAAACTAGATTCCTTCAGTTTTAAAGAGACCTAATCAAAAACATGCTTTTTTTAAAGGTAATGGCTAGAATTGTCTATAAAGAAAGCTTGATTAATCAAAATAGTGACAAGAACTTTATTAGTTGTATGATGCAGTTATTTAAAACTTTTAAGCTATCCTGAAAAAGTGGCTAAAAAATGGTTCTGCACTTCATTCGTTTTCAAAAATGAAAAAGTTTTGGTGGCATTTCAGAATCAGTTCTACTTGTATTTCCTTTATATTTATAGGAAAGTGCTGATCTGCTGACAGAAGAGTGTACGTTTAGGGATAAGGCTGATCATGGTGCGCAACGTGGACGATCTGGACTTCTGCCTGTCCTCCCATCCTCAGAGCATCCTGGAAGGCTTGCGCTTGCTCTGTTCACACCCCAAACTTGTGGATGTGACCCTGAGTGCAGGGGGAAGAGATTTCCCTTGTCACCGAGGGGTTCTGGCACTCTGCAGCATGTATTTCCGCTCCATGTTCTCAGGGGACTTTGTGGAGAGCATTGCTGCCCGTGTGGAGCTCCAGGATGTCGATCCTGACATCCTCAGCTGCTTGCTTGACTTTGCCTACACCGGCAAGCTGACAATAAACCAGAGCAATGTGGAGGGCTTGATTTGTACCTCCAGCCAACTACAGTTTCAGACAGTGCGAACTGTGTGCAGCCGATACCTGCAGAATCAGATCGACGAGACCAACTGCCTGGGAATCCTGGAGTTTGGAGAGATCCACGGTTGTCCTGAAGTTGTGGCCAAAGCGTGGGCCTTCCTCCTAGAGACTTTTGAGGCCGTGCAACAGGGCGAGGAGTTTCTGTTTTTGGGGAAAGATCGGCTGAAAGCTTGTTTGTCCGATGAAGGACTGAAAATCCGTTCGGAGTGCACACGCGTGGAAGCCATCTTGAAATGGGTCGGGCATCAGAAAGAGTCCCGACTGTGCCACCTTCCTGAACTCTTCAGCTTGTCACATCTGTCTCTGCTCAGCCTAAGTTACCTGACTGACACCCTACTGAAAGACAGTTTGGTCCAGGCCTCCCCTCGCTGCAGGGAGGCAATTCAAGAAGTTTGTAGAGAGGTTTGTGAGTGCGTCTAACCTCTCTTTCATATTTCCCCAAAATGGCATTCGATTACTAATGACACTTGTTACTTTTATCTTTCTAGAAGCAAGATTTGGCACAAGAATATTCCGAAAGACTAAACTCTCACAGTCCACAACCAAACTTGCAAGAAGTACTGTTTGTGATGGGCGGACGTTCACTAGATGATGAAGATGATAATGATTCAGACGAGGATGACGACGCAGACCCAAGACTTCAAAGACTGCCATCCAAGAACTGTGCCTTCTACAACACAAAGACAAGTAGGGATATACAACTATCTACATTTCACACTGGCTTGCTTTCAGAATCTAACGCTTTAAAATTTGCTGGGAACAGTCTGTCGGATTCCTTAAAACTGTTTGGCAGATATCAGAGGTCATTAACTGTGCTGTTGACAGGAAAACGACTTTTGGAGAGCTATGTTTTGGATGTGACAAAATTGGATCATCCTCTCAGTTCCGTACATGAGTGTTTTATTGCGACTGCTGATGGAAGGCATGTTAGAATTTTCTCAAGGGATTTTAAGGAAAAGATTGCTGCATCCCATTTTAAGACTTCTGGTTTCATGACAAGGCAAAATGACATTGGCCACAAATGGATTGTTTTGCCAAAAAAAATATGTTTCATTGCAGACTGCAAAGTAATGGCCACTTAATGGTTCTCGAGAACATTTTGCATTTTTGCCTAATTTCCTTCATACTTTTTAGACATTATTTCATTACTGTGTTATTTTATTTATGGAGACTTTTATCCAGTTCCCCATAATGCCTGAATGTGCCTCTGTAAAAATATTCTTCTCTGTTTCCCTGCAGAAAAGTGGCATGAACTGCCTAACTTCCCTAATCCCAACAAGTGGGGTTATGCCATGGTGACCCTAAACAATGATGTTTATGTAACAGGTCAGTTCAGCACCAGATGTTCAAACAAAAGACAAACATCAGATGAAAATGATGACATCTACAACTTTTTGAATAAATTGCATGAGGTCCTCCCTCAAGAAATGGATTATTATATCAGGCTTTTGACAAAGTGCGTTTGTCTGTCTGATAAGGGGGCTCGCGAGGTTCGAACACCAACTCATGGTCGACCACAGAGACCTGGAAGTACATCATGAAAGAGGGGAGATGGGTTACTGTAGCACCAATGATACGGCCCCGGACTAACCACACGTCGGCAACACTTAATGGCGAGCTTTACGTAATTGGAGGTGAGAAAATATAAGTATATGTGTTACTATCTTACAGCTGTTAGCAGTGTTGAACTGTGACAAACACCATTTAAGCTCCTTTGCTCCTTAGTTCAATTACCTCTGGCCCTGCAGAGGAACAGACTACTAAGAATGTGTTTGCATTTCTTTCTTGTACCTTGCAAATGTTTTCAAACCCCTTGAATATTTCCACTTGTTGTCAAAATAAAAACCAACACCTTATGGTAGTTTATTAGTTTTTATGTGATATACAAAGTAGTGGATGATTGTTAAATGCAGGGACTCTAGCACTACAAATCATAAGGCCAGAGCTACAGTGGTTGGAAGTAGCTTATTGCAGTCCATGTCCAGACGTACATCTAATTAAGAATCTGTGACAAGACTTGAAAATGTCATGTTTTGGACCATCTTCATTCAATCTGTCTTAGCTTGAGCTTCTTCTGCAGAAAAGACTGGACTCAAATCCATCTCTAGATGTGCAAGGCTGTTATAGACATACCCCAAAAGACTTGCAACTGTAAATGCCAGAGATAGCTGGTTCTGCAATAAGACTCAAGGGGGCTGAAAGCAAATGCACACCACACTTTTTAGATTGTTAACAGTAAAGAAGTTTGAAAACTACACATTCTTTTCTTTCCAATTCACAGTTATATGCTACTAGGTTATGTTGTTGTTTTTGGTCTGTCACATGTAACCCCAGGAAAATACATCAAAGATTTTGGTTGTCACATGATGAAATGTGGATAAAATTCAAGTGGTATGAATGCTTTTGCATGGCACAGTATTGTTAAGAATTACTGCAGTTGTTTTTATTATCCACGCTGGACTATTTCAGTATAATTCCCACAATTTTCTTTTTCCTGTTTTAGGCACGACGTCGGCTCAAGTTGAGGTTGAGCATTACGACCCTTACAGTAACACCTGGGCGTTGACGTGTCCCGCTTTAAAATATGTGACTAACTTCACAGCCACAGCTTGTTTTGGAAAGCTTTATGTGATTGGATCATGCGCAGTGAAGTACAATGCACTGACCATGCAGTGTTACAACCCTGTCATAGGTAAGGTGGATTTCAGCATCATATCACTGCTGTTAGACACAACTCGATCTCATCTGCAAATTTTTAAATTGAGCGATTGAAAACAGGGGAAAAAAACTATTTTCAGCATAAAAAAATCTCATAATTTGTGCACCCTTTTATTTTTATTCTTTATAGATGCCTGGATCAGTATAGGGTCGCCTTTCATCCCCAAGTATTTGTCATCTCCTCGTTCCGTCTGTGTGGACGGGATAATATACCTGTTGGCTGATAACACAAAGAAAGTTTACTCATATGACCCAGAGGCAAACATGTGGCAAAAGGTGGGCTATTGAAATCAAACCAGAAACTACTATGGCAATAGAAATATGAAAACAACATTCAAAGCAGAACACCTTTTAAAATTCTTCAGTGTCAGTCAAAGCTTTGACTTTTTAATGCCTCCAGGTGCAGCTTCTTCACATGCTCCATGAGAATGGTGGCCTCGTATCCCTGGATGGAAAGCTGTATGTCACGGGCGGCCACTGGAAAGGAATGGAGGGCGACTATGGGGTGGAAGTGGAGGTTTACAACCGAGCATCCAACACCTGGGATGTGGAATGTTTCCTCCCAAGACTTTGGTTCTACAGTGGAGTATCCACTATATTCCTAGATCCATCCCAGTGGCCTGAACTTCCACCCATAGATTTGACATAGATGCCATCAAGGCATCTATGTCTTGATGGCAAGACATAGATGCCATCAAGACATTGATGCCATCAAGCCATCTATGTCTTGATGGCATAGATGCCATCAAGACCCCCAAAACTGTTTCAGTTTTGGGGGTCAGTGAGTTCAGAGAGACATACCCAGCATATGTCTATTGTTGGAGTGAAAGTATCAAGTCAGTCAGAGGATGTCCTTTGTGCCAAGAATAGTGTGCCACATAATCCTCTGGAAATCTCAATGCATTAATGCATGCTTTAGTGCTCAACAGGTGTTTATCCTTTGCTTCATGTATTTGACAGCTGAACTCTTTGCTTTATGATACTAGTGAATATTTTTTTAATTTTTTTTTTTTTTTTTGCAGAAATTGTTTCAAAGCATCTGCTTTGAGCATTATTATGAAGTATCATTACTCGTATTTGTTGCTACAAATGAACTATTATGGTTCTCCAAATAAAAGGAATTAATAAAAAAAATGTTTTCCGTTAGTCCCTTTAAAGGTTATAAAACATGGTGCTGTAATTGTCTCGTTTAATTATTAACCCATTGGAATTCAGTAGTTTGGCTAGCGGGTTCAGTCATCCAATGGAATCAACAACTCTTGCATTCTGTTACCTTGACAACGTTGCTTGTGCGTGTGGTAACCATGGCGAATTGTTTGGCAGTAGAGAGCTTTGCTGTGGCTGCAAATGATTCTAAAGTTTCTTAACCTTATGCCTACAGTTATTTTTACTTTTATTTGAATGTATTCTCAAAAGGTTTCCAGGGTTTTGTAGCAGAGCGCGAGCTAACTTTAAAGCAAACAAATTACTGAACGCTTAAAGGTATAAAGCATTTAATGGTTAAAGTTGGAAAAGTTTTATAATGAGTTCTCGACGGGAGCAAGATGGACACTCACCAAGACTGGAGGCTGTGATTCAGGTAACATAACACTTCGCCGTTTTAAACTGCGTCATTATTATTAGTAGTAGAGGTCTGTCGAATTGATGACGGCTCAGAGAAGAGCAGGTGTGGAGAATTAGGCTATTTAACCTTTGTGTCCAGAAAAAGGGTCCAACCGACCCCACACACGTAAAACTTGTCATTTTCCACAGTGCTCTACGTTTGCCTCAGTCTTTGCACGCACAAGGGTTAAAGAACTAGAAAGTTCTTGAAGGGAATATCATGTATGATATTTCTGACTGTAGCTTGAAGCTTGTTTATGCTAATATATGAGTCATTTAATTTAAAATTCAATAAGTGAACAGCTATTAATCAATAATTAAACATATCAATTAAATTTCCCGATAATGTAGAAACAAACAAAAACAGTTGTAACTGATTTGATAGTTTTATGACTATTCGTATGCCTATATTATCATAACCATTATGAAACGTATGCAGTTATATTCAGAATAATACACATGTTTCTTCGGAAGTATAAAACTCCAAATCTTTGATTTCCAAAGCGCAAGTATATTGGGGACACTGCATATTAAATTCCAAAACAAAGCCTGAAGAAATCTATGCCTAATTTATCATTACTGGGAAATATATATTCAGCTGTTAAAAATGTGGCGGTGTCAGCTTTTTACTTAAAGAAGTCAGACATTTACTGTGCATAAACCTGGGAAAACACGCTTGAAGATTCAGGTCTCCTCTAAATCACTGAAGAATTTGGTTCAGCAGCTGTTTCTGAGAACTGCTTCACATCTGCAGTCGACCAACTGCTAACAGGTATTCCAGCTCTGGACAATTTGACTACATTCCAACATTCCTCTGCAATTTCTTATTTTGCCTCTGAAACAGCAGGTTTTGATGTCACCCCTGGAGTATTTTTTTATTAGGTCTGAGGATTGGGCAGTAACATCAATCTTGTTTTTCTGGATGTTGGTTTCTCACTGGTATGTTTATTGATAGTTTTCCCCACTCTTAGAACTTCTCCTCTTTGGCAAAAGGCAACATGAACCCTTTTCCATTTTGGATAATTGATCCATTTGAATGGCAGTTTTCCATTTTCTTCCATGTCTTTTTGGTTTTAGTTTCTATTTTAAAGCATTTGAGAAAATTGCAGAGCAGCCTATTATTTTCTGCACATTTTTATGTTTTACCTTCTCCAATCAACTTTTTAATCGTAGCACACTGTTCCTATGAACAATGTGTGGAACAACCCAGAGGAATGCACCATAACCAGCATGTTCCACTTTGTCCTTAAATAAGGGCTGCCTGTTTGGAGCCTGTTTTTTCATGGAATGAATGATCTAATTGATTAATCTCCACATTACTAATATTTCTGAACACGTCCCTTTCAACTTGATGATTCACTTACTCAGAATCAGCAGCATGCATGTCATGATCGTTGAGTCTGTTGGTTTTCTATTATTCAACTACAGCCATTGCTTGTTTCTACCAAAAATATCCAGCGCTGGCTCAGGCAGATTCAACTCTGCCTGATCCAGAGCTGAATCTGGAAGAGAATCGGTGGAAGGAGTTTAAGATTGCAAGGTGACCTTCCAACCTCAAAAACTTTGGGCTCATCACAAGATGAGCTCATCATTTTGACATCAAAAATATCAGTGGAAACATGTAAAATCCTGAAAAGCAATCATAAAAAAAATGTTTGATTGATGTCACGCCAATAAAGATTTTTCCACTGATTACAGAGAAGAATATAAATCAATTTTAAGATGCCTCTTTCCAAAAAAATCTATGTATTTTTTAAAATGTATAATTCTTTTGCATAACCATCTAATTTCTTGGCAGAAATGAACTCTTTAGTTGAAAGAAAATCATTTTAGACATAAATCTGTCTATAATAATTTTGGGTAGTACCTGATATTGTCTTTTCTTTCCCTTAAAAAGGAGGGAAAGACATGCAGCATAGGAACCCAGGAGGGAGGTTGAAGTGTCAAGGTTCATAGCCTCTAAATACGGGGAGCCTGCTCTAACTACTGTGGCACTCAATGTCCTTATATGTAATTTATGCCTATAATTATAGGAACATTTATTAGGTTTATCTTTTGTTGAAAGAGCATCATTTGGAAGGATTAATGTGTTGTAAAGCAAACGCACTGAGGTGCAAACAGTTCAGACAGTATAAGCTGAAGTATTTCAGAGTGTTATATTACCCCGGGACTCATAAACAAATTTGACACTGTGTAGAATTTAATATGTATCACTTATATTAAAAATGCTTTTGTCAACATGTCTTGAGCAACCAACAGTGGTACAAATTAAGTTCTGGAAAGTCGTTTAACAAGAACAAAACATGAATGCAAGAGTTTAATATTAATGAATGAGTTGGTTTTTCACAGTCCTTTTTTCAGCTTTACATCATGTTATAATTTTATTCCCTCATCAGAAATATACCTGGAGTATTGATTTTATTCTTTCCTGCATGTTTGAGAAATCCTTTAATCTCCTTGTACAACCACTGTGTAAAACACCTGGGTGAGCCTAGTATTGCCTTAGAAGACGAAAATCTTCCTCAGAGCTGCAGTTTCCAAACTTCCGCTTTGCAGAGCAACCCTCCCCTGATACTCCTCCACTCTGCTCCTTCAGACTAGTCAGCAGCAATTAGCAAACACCCTGGTGGAACTGCGCATCAGCTGAGCTCATTATACAATCTACTTCTCAGTGAAATGCTAGCAAAATTTTGCTAGAGGGTTAATAGAGGAGCCATGTTGTGATGATTTCTTGAAGGCGAAGTTTCAGAGAAAGCAGGAGTTTTTAAAGAGACAGAGGCCCAATTTCAAGGCATTAAATTACGAAGTATTTTTTTAAAGTTATTTTTGATGTATACAGCATTTTTATAACTGAAGTTAGCAGTTACTTGATTGTGCTACAAAATAGCACTATATGCCTGGAAAACACATAATACTTCCCCTTTACGTGATATGTTGGGCATAATGTCATTGTAGAAGTTGAAGAAGACTCTGCTTCAGTCGGACAGCAGCTCAGGAGACAGAAGTCTGACACTTCAAGAGGATGTGGAAGAATCTGGAGCCACTGCTATCCCTATCGCCTCTCACATTTGTCAGATCATCGCCCGCAACCTCGCTGAACAGCCTGATGGTAGGGAAGCAAGCTTCACTTGTCATTCCCAGACAAAAGCACTGGCTATGTGTTGCATTAGTTCTGCCTCTCACACTTCTGTATCAGGTACCGTCACATGCAAAGCCTGACACCTCTGTACGCTTGGATCTGTTTCTCCAAACCAGGTGAGAGCGTTGAGGTTAGCAAGCTGGAGGAGAGCGGTGCCCTGAGGGAGCATTCTTCTCCTGGCCAGATGGACGACGACCAGCCACTAGTCAAACAAACCAGTCTCACAGAGAGGGTAGGAGCAACACAGGGCAGCAAGGAATTTTTAGGCCAAGGTTAAATTGTGGAATGTTATTTGCATTTTTAGAGTTCAGTGTAGCCATGCTGTCTTGGCTTAGTGTTTCTCCCTATATATACATGCTTAGAGCTGCTTTAAAAATATTAATGGTTTACACATTTCTTATTTGAGATTAGAAGTTCTTCCACTCTCGTCACAAATGAATGCATTTAGAAATATGATCACAGTAAGCATCACTGCAGCACATCTCTCTCTAACAGGGAAAGCCTTTTAGGTATGAATAAGCAAATAGAAGATTAAAGCCTGTTTGTACCTGTGAGAAATCAAAGAAGGGATTAACTCAGAACAAACTCATGCTTTAATTAATGCACTTATGCAAATTAACATATTTTTCTATGTTTATGCGAGTGATTGAATGTGGTAGAGATACAATCTGTGCATCTATGCTGACAATATGTCAGGATACATGTGTTTGTAAGTTCAAGTAAGAGAAACAAGCGAGTTATGAAGGGTCTCCTTGTGGTCTGCTCAGGTAGACTCAGACCCCCCTTTGCTCCTGATATTCGGCGTCTCCGTTCACCGCCTCCCATGGCTGCTGCTCCATGTAGCGGCAGCTGTTTAGGAAGAAAATTATGAAGGTCACTGGCCTTCTCCCCTGAGACCATTGAAGAAAAAGATCGTTTTTCACCGGGTATAAAGCACCTATTTTGTGACAACACTACCCTCATTCTGCTTCTGCAGTTAGCAGATCTAAATGCATTCACCTATATTGTTGGTATTTTTAGATGGCTTTTAACAATACTAAATATAAATAAAGCAACCAAGTGTTTCTTATGTTTGTAGATGACGCTAAACCTTGAATCTGATTTAGTAGTTTTTAACAAGCCCAGAGATGTGTAGTAATGTCTGCCCACTGTGTTTATGGCTCGTTTCCAGATATGCTTCCATGCTGGTATGAATTCCTAATAAGTTTATATTATAAACAAATAACATAAAAATAGCTGAGTCTTAGAAAATTTAAGGTTGATTTTTATTTTTAACTCTGAAATAGTCCAGGTTAGTTGTTGCCAGTCTTTTATCTGACCTTAGTTAAACAGTAGTCTTTTCAGTCAGCATAATCTTACGCAGTTGTGTTTTGCAAAAGTATGTATACTCCTAATTTGCTTCACACTTTGTAATGTTACAACCGCAAACTTGACTGTATTTTAATAGTTTTATGTGACAGGCCAAACTACATGGGTCATAACTTCAAAATGCTATATGGTTTCCACATTTTCTCACAAGTCATCTGAAAATGTGCTGTATGAAGCCCCTGAGTCGCCTTGTTTTTGGATTTGCCTCTTAACAGCTTTGTACATCCATGTACTGACTTGTCCAGAAAATAGTTCAAGTTCAGTCAGACCGGACGGAGAGCATCTGTAAACATTCATTTTCAAGTCTTGCTACAGATTCGTCATTGGATTTTCCCAATTTCAAGATGAAGTCACTTCCATGTTTCACCGTGTGAACGGTGTGTTCAGGGTGATGCGCAGTGTTTCTCTCCACATATCGCATTTTAGGTCATCTCACCAGAGCAAGGTATACTACATGTTTGTTGTTTCCCATCAAAGCCCGAGAAACAGGTTATCTTATGACTTTTCTTTTGTGTTACAGTTGCCATCCTAGAAGCCAGAATTGTGAAGTCGCTAATTTGTGTTGGTCTGTTGCATAAAATTCTAAGTTTAGGAAAAGTTTATGGCAATGTTAGCGAGGCACTGTAAAGGTGGTATAGAGTTCCACATTTAGCTCATCACAAAAAAGCTAAAGAATACAGAATTTTCACAAAATGTTTAAATGTCATGTCTTTGTTAGAAACATGGCCTTCTAGAACCCTAGACAGTATTGAGGTTTGATATTTGCCAGTTGACAACTATCTGCTATAAAAATTGACCATTTGGAAACATATATCATACCAAATCCCCCAGTCTTTGAGCTGTCAGAGAACTATTACCTCCATACCGCTAAGCTCAAACTTGAACTCTGAAAGCATTCCTATGTGCCTGGTAAGTCACTCTTTGTGATCTCTGGTGACCCCAGAAAATTGCTGCTGAGCCAGGATAAACCTTGACCTAGTTTGTGTTGCATAGCCTGATGTTTCTGTATTCTGTGTTTCTTTCGCAGATACGCCAGTGTGCGTTTTCTCATACGAAGCAGCCTACTGCCTGCAAAACACTGCAATATTACAGTCAGGTGGATAAAGATGATTTTAGATTAATTATCTCTGACCCCAATTGCCATTTGCCCAGTGCTCTCTAGAATCTTTTTACCCCATTCTTTCTTCAGAAGATTCCTGCCAAACACAAGTAGATAAAGTCAAGTTTTAGAAATTTTCTCTGTCTTCTTTCATCTTGCCACCGTCTGTTTCCAGCCTGTATTTCTTATCAATCCAGTTCATTTAGGCTGCAGTTTAACTGGAACAGGTCCAAAACATCTGTCGATGTGAATAGTAAAAATAAGTTACCTTCTCCTCTGAGAGTAGGCTTAAAAGCTTCATTTTGTTATGAAAAGCAGTTCAGTAGAACATATAGCCTTTTACATAAGGCTTCTCAAGTTACCCGACTTTAAAGTCAAGCATTTAGCATACTTTCTAGTTATTTAAACATGTCTAAAACATATGAAACCTTGAGTGAATGACCTGCCTGTGTGGGTTCTCTATAGCATTGTCTTAGATGGGGGCCATTCGTGTTAAATGCCGCAGGCCTCACTGGCCATGTGCTCGTGAGTGTGCGGCACGTATTATTAGTTCACCACATTTACATTGATTATTTGTACCGTTTGCACATCATTACCGCAGCTGTTACCATGCATGACCAAAAAGTTCACTGTATTTTGACACGCTCATAACAGTTGCCCCCTCCTTCCCTCCTTCCCCTCTCTCTGTTTGTTATCCCACATTGTGTAATTATAGTCAGTGATGATACATAAACAGCTTTCACAATCAGCTGGGGTTCCTTTGCGGAGTCAGCACCCAGGGGACAATATGGGGGAAGAAAGGAGGGGGTTATGTTGTTCAAGTAGGATAGTAAGTTCTTCGGGCTGCTTGGGGGCGATGAACATCCGCTCCAGCTGTGTTTAGGAATCTGACAGATAGTGCACTCCATTAATTCCCTTTATTAAGCCTCTGGGCTCAGGCCAAGCCAGAGAAAACGATTGCAGCTGTAACCCTTCGCATGCCGACTGCAAGCCTCGGCCAGATGTCACCCTTGGATAGTCTGACAGAAAGAAAGGGAACCGATGTTGGTGATGGCTTTCTGAGTGTCCCTGGAAACAGCAATACAAAAACAAACAAACAAAAAAACAACAACATGGATTTGTTTTTTTTGGAGAGGACAAGGGGGGGAATTAGAAAAGCTTCACAGATCTGCTCTTTTCATTAAACCCAGCTCAGTGTTTAGATAAACTGGACCGTTATCAGATCTGTAAGAGAATATTGTCATCACGACTTGTTAACTCGATGGATTGGATTCTTTTTTTTTTTTTTTTTGTTCTTCCTCATGGGCAAGGCAGAACATTTTGGCTGAAACACCAAAGCTTTCACAAGGGCCTTTAAAATGATTCTCTTGTTGCTTGTTGGCAGTTGAATCAAAGCAGGATTAGCCCTTGATGTTGTTTGAAATATTTATCAAAAGAGACAATACAAGGAGTGGCACAAATCATAAATATCAAGAAATATAAAAACCTAATGCAAACCACATTTTAACGGCCCTAAGAGTCTTGCGCTCAAGAAAAGGACGCATGAGAATGAAAAAAGTGAAAGGAACCCTAGCTAACATATGGCGGCATAAAACACGCCATGACTTAAGGGGCTGTTTTTGTATGAATTGTGTTTTGAACATTATTACAGAATGGCACTTGGTGACCTCATGGGATCGGGCTCAGCTCACTTAAAGGAGCCGTCGAGGCTGTTCAAAACTAATTGTACTCTGAAGCGGATCATAAATAGCTTAGGGCTCGGCAAGCACACTTCTGGGCCCCCGCTAAGTCCTGTAAGCCCCCCTGCGTCAGGGCAGATGGAATGCTGAGATTATTGGTTTCTCTCTTTTGCCTTTACAGTCATCACTTGACGGGTGTGTTGTGAGAAACAGTGAGGTCACGCTCATCGAGTGATGCAGGGGGATTCGGTTTAGTGATGCAAGACAACCAAGTGAAACGATGCTGTCCACGGAGGACTGTTAGTGCGCCCCCCCTTGGGATCTTCCTGCACAGAGCATGGCTAATCTGCAGCAGCCCCGGCCTCATGCTTTACTGCCGAAGGGGGAAAGAAACCATAAAAAAGCGTCATCTCTGTGGTGTGTGGAATTGGGGCGAGGCTCTGGCAAGACGCTCACACGCTGGTGCTGCCGTGCATGAGAAGGACAAACAACCCTCCACACCGAGTTAAGGCGGAGACCTTTATGAGTTGCCGAGGATACCTGGTCACCGAGTGCACAAAACGTTCTTTATGCTATTGATTTGAGAAATTCTCCTGACAATTTGCACTGCATGACCCACCCGGTGTGGAACTGAGTGATGCATCCAGACATTCTGTTTTCCCTACTTTAATTTCTGGAGGCGTGCAAAATACAAAGAATAGTTAAACCTGTGTTTAGCTGAAAGTTATTGTTCCAGTTTATACCTTGTAGTCAGAGGCATCCACAGACATTTTGGGGGGCAGGTGCTCAAATGGAAATCGAATTATGTCGTGCAGAATTACAAATATGTAAGGCACTGATAATATAGGCTTTTAAATCCAGAAATGCTACTTCTGGCCACATAATTTACACTATAAATTGAAAAAGATTTCAAAAGGGCACTTTTTTTGTTCAGAGCAAAAAGGGCAGGAACTCTAGCAACTCCTAGTGTCTAATTGTCCCTGCTTGCAACATCTTGTTCATGATAGTAGACCCAATTCTGAAATACTGTTTAAAGCTGCAGTATGTAAGTTTTTTTTCTTTTTTTTTTTTTACATATTTATTGAAACTGTGTCTCTCTGTCATGACAGTATGGCACAAATAGTCTGTGAGAAAAAAAATCAAGCTCCCCTGCCTTCTCCCAGTGCTAGCTAGAAACAACCAATCAGAGCTAACCAAATCAGCGCTGTTTTATTAAGTCATCTCAACACCATTTTTCCCTGCCTGCTTGAGTCATCGGCAACAACAAAACAACCCATCTCGTTAAAAATGACTTTAAACTGGTGCGCCATAAGTTTTTAAAACTTTTATATCCCTTCATGGTGGTAACAAGCAAAGCCTGATTTTATGTATTTATCGTACTTCTGTTAATAGGGTACTACATTGTTGGATTATTCCAAGATTGTTTTTGAGTCTTGTTGGAACTAACTGATTGCTTTCCCGATGTTTTTATTCTCTTGGGCAATCTTTTTTTTTGATGTTGTTCCGACACCTCAAATACATGAAGTCAGAAGACAATTCTTGAATTAAATATCCTAACCTTTCAAGGTACATATATAAAGTGTGGGCTTGTCAACAAGTCAATGTTGTTGCTACAGCTTTTCCAAAACACGCACAATCAGTGACTCTTTACACAACTGTTGTTTCCAGGAGTCCCTTTTTGAACCGCAGCTGCCGAACTTCTGTGTATTTCAAACACCGCCCATGTTATTCCTCCCTGCCCGTTCCCCGTGGCTGTCACCTCAACAACGGGCAGTAAACATTGCTCTTATGCTCTCTGGGTCCTCATAGAAAAACAGCTCAGCCTCGGGCCAAGTGCGTGATACACCTAATGTAATTTGTAGCATAAATGTCTGAAAAAGGGCATATGAAAATGTGCGAATAATGCTGGCAACGTCATTGAGTCCAGTGTCGAACAGTGAGACCATTGTCTTGACTCTCTTGGAGCCTGCTGGAGAGATTAAGCATCCCGAGAAGAGACGAGGTACAGAAGAGAGTAGAGAAAGGGGCTGGGGGCTGGGGGGTCCCAGGACTGATTTGAAAGGTTTAGATGGTTTTTTTGGAGTGTTTTGAAGGGGAGGGGTCTCCCTCTTGTTCAATCTCTTCCTCTCTTTGTACATGAGGAGTCAGCAAGGGCAGTTGGAGGCACACAGTGTGTTGTAGTGCTCTGGGGCCATGTGGTTTCTATTAGTGAGGACAGGGTGTCTGGCACCAACACAGAGAGTGGGTGGTGCAGAGGGAGCCGAGGGCGTATTAGGTTGAGGGGTTACAAGACATCGGGATTTTAAGATACGAGAGAATCTGAGATACTACTGTGAGAAGTCGAAGGATATTTAAATAATTTTAAATGCATTGATTGAAAAAATATCACATATTGACACCAAAATACAATCATCTATGTATCTGTGTTCACTGACTGAAATTATTTGACAAATATAGTGCATGATTTGGTGTGCTTTATGTTTGCCTAAAGTTAGTTTTGTTTTGTAAACATTTTGTTTTGCTTCAGTAATTTAACTATTTCTGTTTCTAACTGCAGCCTGTTTTGGCCCATTTAAATGGGATTTTAAATCAGGTTTTTAAATTTCTTGGTAAAGTAATGTTTAGTAATAGAGATTAGGAAGAGAGTGCTGAGTAAAAGTGTTTGCTCTTTTAAAGATTTGTGCTTTTTTTCTTTTGCATCTTCATGATACTTTCATCAACTGTCCTAATAAAAAAGTGCAATGATATTTTAGTGTATCGAAAGAACTTATCAGGCAATTTTAACTCCAGAAAAATACGAAAAACAAATTTCAAATGTTTATTAGGAGAAAGAGGTATCAATCAATCAATCAATCAATCAATCAATCAATTTTTTATGTAGTACATTTCAGCAACAAGGAAGGTCAAAGTCCTTTACATCATAAAATGAAAAGTCATAAAACATCTACAATCATCAATTGAGAACCCACTAACAAACATTACATTTTATCGAGTCCCATCATCAAAATCATCAATATGTATCAAATATGTTGGTCAGTGTTTCAGTTATTATGGGTCGAAAGCAGTTCTAAACTGGTGAGGGTTTTCGTCTTGAGTTAAAGAAACTCGGTGTTTTGACAGTTTTACAGTTTTCTGGAAGTTAGTTCCAGATCTGTGGTGTATAGAAGCTGAATGCTCTTTCACTATGTTTGGTTCTGATATCAAAACCAAATTACAATTAAACTCATAATCCATCGTACCAGACACTATTTTTACTCTGCCAATAATTTTGTTTCTAATATGGAAAAGAGAGCGAAATCTTAAAGTATAGAAAAGCAATGTGAGAAATATTAAGTTAGAAATTTTTTTTTTATCATTTCCCCTCTTTTTAAGAACATATGGTGTCAAAAACTTCCCAAATAATTAAGTAAAAATCTTCACTGGCATTGTGTGACAGTCAAACCCTTCTTGCTTTTACTGGCTATCTTTTGACATGCATGTTTTGAGTTGTATTCTGATTATTTCACTTGGGGGAGGAGCTCCAAGTACTCAAGACATATGATGACTGTCGCTTGAAAATGTTTGATTCAGAAGAAACATGTTGGTTAAAAACAACAAAAAAAAAATCCTTTAAGCTTTTCAGGCACGAGTAATTTATGTTTTGACTGTAATGCTGTTTGAATCTTATCTGCACACTTCTTAAGTCATTAATTAACTGTGATAAGTCGCACTTCTTCTTACTTCCATTCCACTGGCTGCATCACAAGCTTACTATTGATTATTATGTTTTATTACTGCAGTATTACTGCAGTATCACTGTTTTCCTACTTGCAACCAGAACGCTCTTAACACGCGTTACATCATTCCCACCTCCGAGCTCAGACTTCCGAAATAACTTCAACACAGCGGTAGAAGCAAGAAATCATTTAAATACAGCATGTCTGACAACATGAAGTTAGCCAAGAGAACTCAAAAAGCAACACATCATGCCCTGATCTAATACATTTAATAACAAGTGAGAAGTCTTGAACTTTTCTTTTGGACTCAATCGATCCACAGTGAGAGCCATTATCTACAAATAAAGAAAACATGGAAGAGTGGATTAACTTTCCCAGGAGCGGTCAGCCTAACAAAATCCCTTTGAGAGCACTGACAACTGAACCAGGAGGACACAGAAGAACTTAGAACAATATCTAATGACATGTCGGCTTCACTTACCTCAGAAAAAAAGAAAGAAAAAGAACATAAAGTTATGTCTCACATTTCGCTAAAATTTAGTCTACTTTACTGTGGTTCACGTCTTCAATTAAACTAGTGATTCTAGTTTAATTGTTTATTCCTGGTGTATACTTATTCTTTGTTATGCTTAGACAAGTTTCCATATTTTCTCTCCCTTGCTCCTTGTTGCCACGCTCTCTTCCTGTCTTTCTGTCTCTCCCTCTCTCTCACTCCTCAGCCTGCCTTCTGCTCTCTCCCTTCACACCTGCAACCCGTTTCTATCGGCCATCTTGTTCTTTGTTCAGTAATCAAGCTCCCAGTATACTTACAACTCATTCTCAGTCAGTCCTTGCTGGTTCCTCCCATTATTTTTCTGTTGTGCTCTGGCTCCCTGTGTTCCTCTGATTTTTTGTTCTTCATTTTTTCATTAAGTGTTCATAAACAACTCTCTGCCTCTGCTGCTCTTGCAATTAGGTCCTACTCCGCCACAGCACCATAACAAAGACACTGCATTGGAGAACTCCTGGAGTCAGAAAAGATGAAACTGTCTAATTCACCTATGAATCGGTTTTAAGTAGAAATACATGTTTGATGCCGTTTGAGGTTATTTAGAAGCGGGATAACCATGGAAACTTAATTTGCGAAATACTTGGATTATTTTAATATGGTTTAATATGGTCTAGATGTTTTTCCCCTCTTTTATGCTACATGATCAGAATGATCATGTAGCATATTAAACTGTTTGACAGTAAGCAGATAGTGAAATAATATGAAATGCATTGATTTATACCATTACAGCTGCATTGTTTTAAAATAATCATTACTGTAATTCGGCTTCAGGGTTACACAAATATGTGTCCATTTATTGTTACTTCTTCACTTTTGGGACATAGCTATAAAGAACAATTTTTATCAAAATCAATGTTGCCTTATTTCAGACCCCAAAAGCAGATGTTTACAATCAGTCAATGAGCAGAAAAGTTCTATGATTAGATAGTCATTTGAAACACACATCCTTTTTTTTTTTTTTTTTTTTTTT
>NW_015113728.1:150594-154383 GCF_001443285.1 Poecilia latipinna
AAAAGAGGAAAAAAAATTTTTTTTTTAAGAATTTTTTTGAAAACCCCACCCTTTTTTTTTTTTTTTTTTTTTTAGTTAGTTTAGTTAGTCAAGTTTATTTGTATACCGCATTTCATTAACAAGGCAGTTCAAATTGCTTTACATGAAAAACATAACACAATAACCACTTATAAAAACAATAAACATTGCGTTTTGTAAAATACTATCATCAAAATCAAGAATAATCATTATAAACATATATTTTGTATATTCCAGTTGTTTTTTTTCAAAGAGATCTGTAAACCTTTATTAGTATTAGTATTAGTATTAGTTGAGTCCTTAATTATTATTCTGTAATTTATGGAGAACCTATTGCAAACTTTTCCACTTAGGACAATAAATGATGATGATTTTAAAAATTTCTCTGTTGATTAGGTTTGCACATTTACTTAGTTTAGTCAGTCCGAGCAGTCTATCTACCAAAGTGAATGTAGGTCCATAATCTGCCCAGTAATAAGGTTTCTTCACTAATGTCAGTTAAAACCTGACCTTTAGCTGCTGCCCAATAGCTAAATGTTACTAGTTTGCCAGTGGTAAAGGTTAGTTTGTTTTTATCTTCCTCTGCAGGCCTACCTGTACTCAACTGAGCTTCAGAAGCGTATTGAGCAAGATCTTAACATCGTTATCCAGAAACAGACTGCTCTGCTGCAGGAGGAGCGGAGCCGGTGAGTGACAGGCACTTTGTGCTTTACCTAATAAAGAAACTCCTCATGTTTTTGTGTTCAAAAGTAGCATGCACTCAGTTATTTAAAACATGCTTAAATGCTTCACATCAGCAGTAGTTGTAACATAGTTACATCTCTAATTTTTAAGCAACTATGTAGCCTAATATTAAATAAACCTTGTATAAACTTGTTTTTTCCTTTTCCAAATTGCCTAAAAATATATCAGCGTGGGCAGAGTCGGAGAGAACTGTGTGAAGATTTTGTAATCTGTCAGATCTGGTTGATACTGAATATAACTTGACACAGTTAAGATGTCTGTCATCTAAATGCATCCTACTTAGAGAAGCTTCAAGAGAGTGTTTTTTTATTATTGTTATTTGATATGACATGTTGTTTGCAGGAGTGCCAGCCTAAGCCAAGTCAACTCTCTGCTACGGGAACAACTGGACCAGGTAGACATTGTCAACAAGGGCCTAATGGAGAGCTTAAGGAAGATCCGCGAAGATGCTCAGCGGTTTCATACTCGCCTGCGCAGCGAGAAAGAGGTGGGGGGAGGGAGCACTTAAATGAAGGGCTTGAACTTAAAAGGCAAAGGGAAAGTTCAAGTTCACCCCTTAGTGCTGAAAAATTGCACAATTAAACTCCTGCTGAGTTCACATGGGGTTGGAATTCCATTCATAGCCAGTTTCTTGAATTTACTCTCGTTCCCTGTTCATTTTTTTTATTATTTTTTTTGAGTTGTTGTTTCCTGTGAAAACATTCCAGCTGCTGAGAGGGAGGGAAAAAAATTGTGCAAACAATCCAGCTCTCCTTGCTGTAAAATGTTCTACATCTGTGGACTGAGGGAAATCCAATTAGCTCTAAACGTGCCAGGGCGAGTCTAGGAGTTCCAGCGTTTGCATGTGTTTAGGGATGACAATAAAATGGAAACGTTGCAGTAAGCAAGCCACAACAACTACTGCAGGCTTTTTCTTCATGAGATCCCGGCGTTGTGTCTGCAGACGTACGCCTCCCGGTCGAGTCGTGAACAGGCTCGTGTCAGGGCACTGTGGCGCCAGGCCGCCTCCCTGCGGAGCACTTTCACCCAGTTAAAGACTTTCACTGACAGGTGAGTGGGGCGAAGAGCCAGAAATTCTCCAGCAATTTTTGGGTATGCGAATAGCCCCCACCTCGTCTGTGTTTCACTCTCATGACTGCAACAGCATCTCTGATCGAAGGATCAAAGCGGAGCAGGTCATCAGGGTGAGCGTTCACCCCACCCCCGCCGCTTATTCTTTCCTCAACCGGGACAGATGGCTCAGTGTCGTTATTCACTGTAAAAATCATCTATCAGAAGAGAATTTGAACTCTTAAACCCGTGAAAGCCCCTTAGCGTTTAACTACCATAATAAGTGTTCAGAACAGTGTTTAGCTTTAATAATAGTTGCTCATTATAGTAGCTGTTTCTCATCAGATGATTTACAACAGTTCAAAATTACCCTGATAAAGAAATTAATTAAATTAACATTCTGGCTCAGAAATTTTTAGCTCATTTGTCCTTGCACTGCAAAAACATTCTAAGTGTTTATGTCTAGTTTCTATTGCAAATACAAAATAGCTCCTATATTTTGCAGAAAAGTTGCTTGTAATTTAGTTTTGTCTTATTTCAATTGTACCAAGACATTTGCTTTAGAAACTAGACCAAAAATACCTGGTTAGATTTTGTTTTTGCAGTATGTCAGTTCAATAGTTCAACAATTTTTATGTATTGTTCATAATCATATGACTCTTTCCAATAGGGCGCTGTCTGATATGCGAAGTGAATGTGCTGCTGTTAGTCAACTGCTGCATGCTGCATGCCAGAACTTGGAGACCAGAGTACCAGAAAAGAGTGGGTCGGAGATGTCAGCACTGGAGATGCAGCTGAAGGACAAACTGAAGGAGACCATGCAGCTTCAGGTTTCCTGGGATGCAGAGAAAGTTGAACTAAACTCCAGGCAAAGCCATAGCAGTCTTTCTACATGGCCATATTTCTTCAAAGCAGTTACATCACACTTTCGAAAGCCCAGAGATGCTAGAATATTCTTTAAAATGCAGAAACAGGAATCTGTAATTTGCTCATCTGTTTGAGTCTTTAGCAGACACAAACACAAATCTAATCTTTTTTGGTACCAATATTTACCAATCCTGCTTAATCTAAAAACTCAGGCTCAGTCTTTCCATGGAAGGATGGGTCACAGCTCATCCAAGGTTTTTTTAAAAGCGTTGATGCAATGTCGGAGAAAAATTTAGGGAGTATGAGGAAAAACTGAGCGTCACAAGGCTGTAGCTGGAAACCATTGTTGAATGTGTGTGACCTTCACATTTCAGGCAGTGCAGTGTGAGAACACATGAGAATCTAGCAAAAGTAGCTAGCAAAGAGATACATATTCTTTTTTTAGCTTCGTTTTTATTTTCAGTTGACCATTTTCAAGCCCAAACTTTTCAAGGTTAAGGTCTCTGCAAGTTCCAAGCAGCTCAAGGACATGGATAAGTATGTCTAGACCTTGACCCCGGAGGGTTCATCATTCTAAACCCTCCATCTCTACAGTGAAGCATGGTGGTGGAAGCAGCATGCTGTGGGAATCATTTTCTTCAGCATGGCTAGGTACTCTGGCCAGAGTTGATGGAGATAAATGCATGACAATCCTAGAAGAGTTCGGTTGAAAATCTGAGGCAATTTTTACATTTTTAAACTGATGTGACTTATTCCCTCGATCCATTCTGACTAAGCTTGAGCTATTTTGGGAGTAAGAATGGGAAGAACATTTCTCCCTCTTAATAGGTAAAGCTGGTAGAGACTTGAATACTTTCGTAAGGCACTGCATGCGCATATATATATATGCGCATGCATATATATATGCATGCGCATATATATATGCGCATGCATATATAAAAGAAAATCCTGTGAGATGGCACTTATAACGTTATAGCTGCACATGCAGCTTCAGGGCTTTGGGTGACTTTTGGGTAGCAGCGGCACTCAGGTGGACCAGCTATCGTAGCATGAGCCACTTTCGACACAGAGTTAACAGGGCAACCTGTTAACTCTGTGTCCACCTGACAC
>NW_015113728.1:157734-174250 GCF_001443285.1 Poecilia latipinna
ATGAAGGTCTCACATTGAATCTGTTCTGAAAAAGTAACAGTGTCATTTGCAGACTTTATTCCTTCTAGCTTCTGTTGTTCCGGTCCTTTTTTCTCTCCTGAACACTTCAAATGGGAGACAACCAAGAATGGTGATGTCTTTACATCTCGGATCTAAGCTGCTTTTGATCTAATCATCAAAGGTCTTTGTGAATTCTACAATTTCAGGTGGAGAATTTGATAGTGTTGATGGTATTACAGGAGAACAATATGCCAATCTTTGAATTTGTACACTGTTTGAGAAGGTGTGTGTGTGTGTGTGTGTGTGTGTGTGTGTGTGTGTGTGTGTGTGTGTGTGGGTGTCTCTGTGTGTATTTTATATTTATTTGTATGTGTCTCGTTTGCATAATGATCAATTAGAATCTTGGAGCTGACGGATACCTTGAACCACTTCCAGAACCAGAACAGTGAGAAGGATGTGAGCTTTCACACCATGCGTGTAAATCTGGAGAAGATGGTAGGACACTGGTGGAGGCAAATACATGGGCAGTAATAAGGGCTAAAATTGGTTTGAGTCTGTACTGCAGGCTTGATGAACTCCACAACTTCCTAGTCTAGAGGGCTGCAATCTGGGGAATGTCAGACTTGCCCCATGCATGTTACTTATCTAACCTAAATGCTTTCCTGCTTAGGAGATGATGAGGGCAGAGGATAGAGCAGAGATGGCAGGAGTTCGCGCTGAGGTTCAAGCCCTGCAACACATTTTATACCAAATACATCAGGTCAGTACAACATGACATAGGCTGTAGCATGCAGTAGTTCTAGATCTCAGTTCCAATTTTTTTGCTGATTGTTTTTTTCCCCCTTGTTCATATCTACAATGGACGCAACAAGACTTTTGTATGAACGGTTTATGTTCCCAGAGGGACCAACATTCGCAGAAGAACATCTATGTCTTATATCAGCGCATTTTTTATAGAAATACTAATGGACGGAGCTGTTTATGGATCAATTTTAAAGTTTATTCAGCAGTGGGAGCCGTCAGTACTGTCACAAGTTAATAACGAAACAAAGGAAGCTTCACAGTTCTCATGTGACGTCACACTTCCATGAACTTTGTAACTGACAGCCATCTTGGTAGGCAGTTGCTATGACAACAATAAACAGCCACAAGTTTAGAACTAGCTAAACTTGTAACTTTATAGGTTGCCTATTTCCTATCCAACCTATAAAAAATATGAGTGCATTACAATTATTACTCAATTACAATTTTTGAGTATTCTACCCACCTATGTGTAATACTAACTTAAAAATTTATATTTACTGTAGTACTCACTGACAAACTACCTTCTTCAGGCTAAGACAGACATGTGGCCCAGATGTGTGTTGCTAGATGTACTTACTCCGCGCCCTTACACTCCTTCACCTCGCGCACATAACGGGGTAAATGTAGCGAGTTTTACCTTTCACGTGTCTTCATCTCGGGGAGCGCCGATTTATGTTTTCGCATCCACCTGAATAATATGTAGTTGCGCCCCTGTGTGTGAATGCTTCAAACCTTTTATTTTATTTTTAAAGAAGATTATGTTTTTTTGTAACATCATTTTTTTTTATTCTTCTAAACTTCCAGTTGGTTCAGGGTGAGAACTCTGACTCTGAAAGTATGCCCGCCTCACTTCCCCATGGCAGGTTTCCGTCAGGAAACAGCACCTTCATGGCTGTACAGAATGTACTTTCTAAGCATCTGAAAGAATCTCAGGTATCACAAATTCATGCTCTATAAAAATGTTGTGTCAATCCTTCTTACTAATGATGATTCATTCACATACAAACACAGGAGGTGCATGCCCGTTTGACAAAAGCTCTGGAGCAGGTGGACACATTTAAAGAGCAACTTCAGCAGAAGGATGATGAGAGGACCGAGTTGGAGCAGATGATCCAGGAAATACAAAAAAAACATCAAGAGACTGAAAAAGCTCTAGAGGAAAGCCTTGAAGAAAGTAACCAAAGACTCTGCACACTGGAGCTCCTCTCCAGGTAAACTTTTATAAAGCAGCTTTTCCTTTTTATTACCCACAGGATTCCATGAGTATTTGCAAGAAAAAAAATACACACAAAAAAAACTAGTGTTGCACATATTGTACAGCTTTGCAAAAAGGCATATATCTTAATCTTGTCCTCTGTGACCCCGGATTACTTCATTCTTTTGTTTTCCTCTGCCTCCTTCGTTCTGCATGTCCCACAGTGAGAGAGGGAGACTGGAGAAGCTGCGTTCTGGGCTGCAGCAGGAGGTGGACTCCCAGCGAGCGGAGCTGGATGTACTGAGGAGTTCGTCACTGGACCTCCAGAGACAACGAGACCTCCTGAGGCAGCAGAGGGAGGACCTGGAAACGCAGCTGTCACGCCAGCACTCCGAAGTCTGCAGAGGGTACATTTGAGTTCAAACAATGACCTTTGCATAACAAACATCCTGTCAAGCCCAATTGATTTCACGCGTCATGTTGTTCAAACTCAGATCGCTAACACATGTCAGAAAGTTGACATTCTAAATGATTTTTATAGCAACGCTTCTCCTACAAGGTAGGCTTTCTCATACAGTATTTTCATGATATATTTTAAAAAAATGTTAGATTATCCAAAGATATGTAATGAAATAAAAACAAGAGTTTGGCATAAGTCAACACGATTTCTCAATTTTCTTAGGTGGAGATATTTCAAGGTTTTGGGATTTTGGGAGTTGCTGGAAACACAGCAAGCTGGAAAAGACCTGTGTCAATTAGCAAGACGAGAGAGATTGAGTTGAAAAGGACATGCTGCAAGTTAGTGATTAAGGATGGTGATGAAATGCATTAAGAGGTGAGGACAGTGTTGAGACGATGGGAGGAGTACGTTCAGAAGCTGATGAATGAAGGAAAGTGAGAAAGAAAAGAAGACAGGTTGAGGGAATGGAGTGAAACAAAAGGCACATGAGGACAGGATGAAAATTGGAGAGGTGGATGTGGAAACCAGTTGAAGATGGGTTTAAAACAGACGTGATCAGAGGTGGGCAGCAATGAAGTGAATTTAGTACTTATGTACTGTTTTAGAGAATTTGTACTTTACTTGAGTAGAATTTGTTATTGGAAAACTTAAAAGTTCATTGCATTTTGAAATCAAAATCATACTTTCTACTTTCATTGCTTTCAATGCTTTGTTGAGAGTTTGTGTATTTTGCGTCTATTTTGTTCCATCGACACAATGTAAAATGACACACTACACCCCTCTATGGTAGGTGGCGATACGCAGCTTGAAACCGGTTTCGAGAAGAAGAACAAGAATCCTTTGTGTCCTACTAGTGTTGCCTTATTGGTAGCGTTTTAGATGCTCAAAGTGTCTGAAAAAGAAAAGCTAGAAAAGTATAAGCCTGCTGCATTATTCTTGATGATCTGTGATCTTTCTACTATAGCAGAATATTTTCTCAGTTATTCTCGACTGCACTCCCATGAAATGCATTATCAAAAAACTTCAAATTTTTACGTTTAGAGGATGTATAACAGCAGAGCTTAAGTAGAAAAATCAAAAACTTAGAGTATGACTACTTCAACATATGTTTTACTCAAGTATAAGTAAAAGTAGTTGTCCAAGAAATTACTTAAGAATAAAACAGTATTTGGTAAAAAGGCAACTCAAGTATTGAGTAGCTGATCAAATCATAAATTCCTTAATATTTAAAAATTACATCATCAGATGGACCAAAATGTAAAGTTAATGTTGGTGTTTTAAAGACCAAAATGAAAATAATTTATAGAAATAAAATAATTACAAAATAAAAAAATCAGGCAAAAGAAAAATTTTCAAAATCAATTTCTTCATAAACAAATTTTATGAAACCTTTAACAACAACTGGTGAATGTTTGGGTTAAAACAAGCTTGTTCTTCATTAACTGAAATTACTCACAATGGTTAGTGTATCCAGAAATTTTACTCTAATAAAAGTAGCGACGCTTAGTATTCATAATAAAATTACTCAACCAAAAGTATAAAGTACAGAGTTGAAAAATTACTCACAAAAGTAGATTTTCCCTCCAAAAATTACTCGAGTAACTGTATCTGAGTAAATGGAACTAGTTACTGCCCTTGTCTGGACAGCTGATATATCAGAGTGTGGAGCTGAAAGGAGGAAAAATGGAAGACTGCAGAAAAGTTTCCATGACCAAGAGTCTGACAAGAAAAATAGTGTGAGAATTACATTTTGATATATTTTATATTTCAGGGAAAGAGCTTTACAGGAACTTGAGAGCAAATACTCTGATCTGCGGAGGGAACTGATTACAGTGAAGGAATCTCTGGATCAAATTACTCTGCAGAAGGAGATGTTGGAGGATGACAAAGCCAGCCTTTCTTTGGCTCTAAGCAAGGTAAACTGTTCTGCCCGTGAGAGCGCAATGCTTACCTTCGATATATATTTGTGGCTCTTGGAAGTTTGCGTGACTGTGGTAAGAATGATTGACTCCACAGATGGAGTGTCACAGTGCTGCACAGGAGAGCCTTCTGATCAAACTGCAGAGTCAGCATTCTACCCTTAAAGATTCTCTCATTAAACTGGCTGCTCTTAGCGAAGGTCTCGCCAAAGACAAGGTGGAGCTTAATCGCATTGTTCTTCAGGTCAGTCTCTGTGGATTTTCACAAATATATCAATGAGCGGCAGCTCGAACAAAGCGAAATTTCCATCTCTTTCAGACTGAAGGCGAGAAAATGGAGCTCAGCGAACGCAGATGTGAAGCTGAAGGGAAGCGAGCGGCAGCCAGAGAGGACGCGGCGCGAGTGCAGAAGGAGATGATGAACTTGCTTGCTGAAAAACAAGCCTTTGAAAGCTCCCACATTCTACTGCGAGAGCTCTGCCAGAAGCTGGAAGCGGAACTGAGCCTCCTGCACAGGGAGAGAGCCAAGGCCCTGAAGAAGCAATCGGAGGTCAGGGCTTGTTGGTCATTCACACCCCGCCTTGCTCCCACCACCTGGGAGAACTGTGCTTACGTTATTAATAGCTTTCATCACATTCACGCAGCTTGTTTTTGTTCCACTAAAATGTATAGGAGCTCATGCAGCGTTTTTTTTTATTATTATTATTATTTTCTAATCTTGTAGTTTTCTTTGGAGCTCTTCTGCTGTATTTTATGAGCGACTTGGGAGATTACAGCCACAGGATACTCAGGAACAAATGTGAACTGGAAAAGATAAATAGATAGACATTTAATACCTAGCAGAGGTCTTCCGAAAGCGCCGATAAATTAACACCTTAAGTATTCCCATTCTTCCTAAATAATATCTTGCCGTTTCGTCCTGCAAAGAATGAAAAGAATGCCTTCCTGATTTATTATCTGTTCTAAATGTAATACCTGGAGCTGTTGATCCCCAGTTAGAGTTTAACAAACCTAAACAATTTGACAAATTCCATCCAAACATTTTTAGGAAACCTATCTGCAAAAAATAAATCAACCTTAAATAAAACAAGCCCTGTGTGGCCTCTAGAGTACTATGCTTATGTTTCATCTCCTCACTGGCTGCTACTCTCATCCATAACATGTAATTCATCCTTTTTCATATTTACCTAAGGAGACGCTAAGAGGAACGCAGCGATAATATTTGGTTAATGCGAGCTCATTTTAGTTAAAAACCAGATTATATCGATTCTTGCTTTTGTAAACATTCTGCTTCAGTACTGTTTTAGAGCAGTTACTGTTACATAATGTCAAATTATAATAATATCTGCCTAAACATAACTGAAATAATTATTGGCCGCTTGGAAAAAAAAAATTCAACTTAGAAAAGTTTTTGTGGTTTTGTTCACATAACGAACAAAGCTATTGTTCTCGAGTCTGTGAATGTAGTCCGAGAAAATAGCAGAAGATGTACAACATTTTTATTTCTCCACAATAAATAAAGTTTCCCAGTGAAAAAAAAAAACAAACACATTTACAGATGTGGACAAATTTGTTGGCAGACCAAAAGTCTTCCAATAAATTCAGATTTCATTGCAGTGACATAATCTCCACAATAAAAGTCTAATACAGATCTAAGAGAATAAACTACAATACAGGGAACAGGATACAAGAAATAAACACAATGGCAGCAACTTTCCAACAATAAAGAACACAGGGAAATTAACTTAATATGGTCAAATCTTTCAAACGTAAATAAGGAAGAAAGAAAGAAAAACAAACAAACAACAAAGACTCATGACAAATTTTTTGGTTTGCATATATAGCAAAGGGATACATCATCATTTGAAGCCTACACATGCAGAGCATTAATGTTCAGAACTCTGCATTCTACCACACAACTTTATGAGGACTCCCCACGATCAATAAAATCTGCTACTTGGAAACATGTCGGTTTATCCTTCACCTTCAGAAACGATGACAAGAGAGGGGTAAACCAAACTAAAGCAATACAGGCACTTTTTTTTCAGCAGCAATAAGGAATTTAGTTCACTCCATAATTTTCTAATTACTTACATGAAAAACAATAAAGCAGGGCTGTAGCATTCGCCCTGCCCCAAATGCCATGGGAGACTTTAAAGCAGCAAACAATACACTGTCACTGTCCACCGTTGAGAGAGGCTTCCCCAGTGAGAGATGTTTCCACACCTGAAAATGTTTTTATTATCAATTTCCAAACAAGGACAGTGATGGTTTCTGGTGGTTATACGACTCTCAAATCAAATCAAATCTCTGGACAATTCTGAAATGGGCCACCTTTTGAAATATTAGAACATATTGATTAATTATTTAACAGTAGAGAGCCAGGGGACAAAGAAGTAAAAACCCCAATATTTTTTAGATATTTTGTTTACTTCTTTAAGGACAAGCAGGCACAGACAATGGATGAATGGATAGATATTTAGATATGTACTGAATGCTACTGAACCTTATGTTTGAACACAGGGTTACACCTCTGTTGTACCCAACAGGGGTGTAACCATCATCCTAGAAGTGAGCGGAACAAATTTTTTAGAGGTCTATTGAGTGATTTATCATCCTCTCGCATTCAGTCGCACCACTCCTTAGTGGCTAAAAATACACATAATCACTAACAGTCACGGAATAGCACCAGCGGACCGACTTTAATTCTTTAAACTAAATACTAACAAAGGCTAAACTTTTTGGGCAAGTTACTACATCATTAAGTGTTAAATGGTAGTACGAAACATGAATGTTCAATAAAACGCTATTCGTGTAAGCAAATTATTACACAAAATGGAAATGACAAATCAGCAGGAAGTTAAGTCACAACGAAAATGAAATTAATAATTATAAACCACTTATGGCCTTCTTCCATATACTACCTACAGCTTAGGCTAAAATATTTTGGAGTGTGAATGAGAGTAATTCTGAAATATCTGCCTGGTTTCTCTCTGCAATAGATATCTTTTTGTCACCAAGTTAGGGTCTCTCCTGAATCACTGTCCCTGCTGCTGGCCTCTGGTCTAACATCGCCTCCTTCATTTTGTTCTTTTTGTGATGAGTGTGATGAGAAAGATTTCTTGTAAACATAGGAAAGCAACAGTGAGCATGACTAATGTACAGTGATTATAGGTGGGTTTATCACTACCATTACTAACTAGCAAGAGATGTAACATGGGTAGCAACATCAGTACTCTTGTTAACTAGCTTACTTTGATATATTGGCATGGAAAGCTACAGCATGTTAACAGGTTAAACAAAGACAGTAAACGATGTATGGGCAACATGTCCGGCACATGCATAGCCCCGTAATGCCTATTGGCACCCACCCATAACTTTTGGGTAACTTTCCAATTCTAATCTTTAACAGGGACGCTAACAGGCTTAATGCCACTTAAAGGAAACTTCATGAGAGGGTAATTCTCTCCTGTTCTGTTTATGAAAGCAGAGAAACTGTTGGAGGATGGCAAAGCAATTCCTTGTTGCTCTTAATTGTTGTTGCTCGACAGATCTGTGTCACCATATTTTAAATTACATTTAGAAAAAGTCAAACTCTTAAAGCTGCAGTATGTAACTTTTATATATATAAAAAATATTCCTTTACATATTTGTTGAAACTTTCACTATGTCATGATAGTATGATGTGGGATAGATAATCTGCAAAATAAATAAATAAATAAAACCCCTAGAAACTACAAACAACCAATGAGAGCTAGGAGGCGGGTCTTAGCAGTGTTAATCAGCCCTCTGTGTGGCGCTGCTCATCCGCCCTCTCCTTCAGCCTTGCTCTTTGTCACACTGCAGCTTGCACAGCCTGTCAGGAATCCTCAGGCTAGTTAGCATAACCACTGATGACTGCAGGTAAACAATTTTCCTGTAATTTTAAGTTGTTTCTTCTCTATTACCACATTTAGCAGCGAGTACATGAGGTTGACTGACAACACTACAACCGTCCTCTCAGTTTTGATTGGCTGTTTTTGGTCAAGTTGACTCGGGAGTGGTGCATTTTGACAGGCGACAATAGCATGTCAGGGAGGAATTGGAGGAGATCAGTCTTTTCACAAAGGAACTGCCTCATAAACATATTGTCACATATGGGATCAGTTTTAACAAATATGTGAAAAAAATACATACTTCACCTTTAATTCTCACTTTTGGCTCCCTTTAGCGAAATGCCAAGCTTGATGTCAATTTTTGAAAATTGACCTTAAAATGTCTTGAGATTTGAGGATCGATTTCTAAACCTTGTGTCTTCCGTTTTGCAATGCATGGAGCTGTGTACTGTTGCATGTGAAAGAAGTTTGTTTGATTTAGTTTCTGTTTGTGAATGTCCATGTTCAGGTCAACAGGCAGATGCAGACTTTACAAGAGGAGCTGTGTGCATGCAGGAAGGAGCTAGAAGAAAAGACCACCGCTGCAAAGACAGCTGCCGAACATAGGGCGGCACTTGCCAAGGACAAGGCTGCTCTGGAAGTGGAACTAAACTCTGCCGATCGAAAAGCCTGTACTCTCAAACAGGAGCTTGTTGCACTGAGGTCTGTGTACGTCTGTGTGTTCTTGGGGTACATATACTTTTTCGTTGTCTGTCATTTTGACTGTCAGGGTAAAGAATTCCGTCATTTTTACCTGTTATTTTTAATGATGACTTATTCAGCTGCATCTAATTTTCATTCGTTTAATTATTATTCAACAAACTGAGCGGAGGATCCACATCGTCCCATCACACATCAAGCAGATGAATGCTCGTACATATAAACACCTGCTATAGTCGTAACACACACCTTCAGCTGGATCTGAATTGTGCAACAGGCAGATGCACGTAATCAAATGTCTCCAGGTTTTGATGTTGATCTGGAGGTTGAATCTGCACTCTGGTACTAGACACTGGTATTACATTTCTCCAATTGAAGAAATGTAATACCAGAAATGATTAGAAGTAACACCGTTAGCTGGAAATAGGCACCAGCTCCCCTCCCGACCCCACTAAGAGACAAGGGTGTAGAGAAAATGGATGGATATATATATATATATATATATATATATATATATATATATATATATATGAAGTCAGGCAGGCATACATTGGCATGAATCAATGTAGGTTCATACCTTGACTTCTCAGTCCTTAAGTGTGTGTGTGAGTTGAGTTAAGTAAAACCAAATGGCATTGTATATTTTAAGGCAATCTGACCTAAAGTGAATTTGGATTTCTAAAGCAGAGTCTCGTGTAACAAGAGTCTACAAGTAAACTAGTTTTATTGGAAGCTGTGTTTGAGGTGGATTATTGGATTTTATGATCTTCTCCACCTTGAGTTTCAAAGGTCCTGGTTTTTTTCAGAGCTCAGTGCCTTTTTATTGCTTTGTTCCAGAGCAGAGAAGAAATCCCTGGAGGCAACTATATTCGAGAGCCAGGAGCTCTCCGCGTCCCTGGAGGCCAAGCTCACCAGGCTGGAGGGCGAGAGATCCAGCTTGAGTCTGGCTAACGAGGCCCTGACGCGTGAGTGGCCCCTTCCCCCAGAGGTCTCACTGTTTTCTATGCCAAGCCCCTTGGCCATGAAGCTTTTCCAGCCATCCACCAGAGATCCATATTTCAGCCCTGAGATCTGCAACAGCTGGGCTGCAGTATCACTGAAGCTGCTTTCTCAGCTGACCCTGGTCTCTCTGCTACATGCAAACACACATGGATCAGATAAATAGTGCTCAGCTTCAATGTTCCGGGTAAACCCATGGCTGAACATGGGCTGCATATGCAACTCCCCAAAAACATGTTAATAATAACACTTTAACATCTCTTCATGATGTACAACTCAGTATTTCATTACTGGCCCGGGGTTCACGCATTTATACGCATTTATTTCTTTGTGCAGGTGACGCTGCTCAGATGCGTGCAGATGCTGAACAACAGCTACAACAAGCTGCAAAACAACAAAGACTGTTGGAGGAAAAGCTGACTGAGGTGGAAAGAAATGCCCTTTTGATGCGGAACAATACAGAGCAAATTCACAGAGAGCAGCTGGAAGCCGAACATAAGCAAACGGTAAATCATCAGCCTGAGGACCATGTTGCGGCACCTGGTGCAGCACCTGGCTAGTAAACAATTTTAATTTATGTGCACACATAATCAGCATTGGTTACAGCAGCCTGCATTTATGTCATTATGATGACAGTCGGACATTAAACATTAAAAGGTCTAACCTGCCTTCAGTTCTTGTTTACTCCTCTCCATTTGTTGGCATGTGTTCCCACATAAACTCACAATGGCTTTAAAAATAACACCAGCGACTTTGTTGTCATGGGCATTCGCATATTGAAGATATTGTTTCCAGATTGGAACCGAAGTGCGTGTCGATGTTTGACGTTTTAACAGGAGCAGCAGTTTGCAGAGCTCGCTGTCCAACAGCAGCAGACTGAAGAGCAGTTACGCGTGCAGTGCGAGGAGCTGCGTGCGCACAACCAGAGGGCGCTGCAGCAGGTGCAGGATGAGTTGGCAAAGCTGCAAAAGGAGTTCAGCCAAAGGCTCCTACAGGCTGAAAACAAAAAGCAACAGGTGTTTCCTATTTAAAAATACATTTGTCTTTGTTCAAGTATTTTCGGATATGTTAAAGAATTATCCTATATGACATGCAGTTGTATTTTAAAACTGACAGTCAGTGGAATACTGTCCAGTGTTCTACAGGACATTATTTTATTGCTATTCTCTCGTAAAACACTTACTGTATCAAATCTCAAGGAAGGTTTATCTAAACTTGCCAGTTCCCTGTGCGCAAAATATTTTATTGAGATGTTGGAGACCACAACCAACAGGGGTGCATTTGTGAAGTGGAAATAAAAAATTTAATGGATTTAATAATAATTATTATTATTAGTATAAGATATATAAAGTAACTTATAAATACAGCAGAGAAGAACAGAAGAAACCAGAAATTATGAGAATGCAAACATAAATAAAAACAAGAATACAATCATGTATAAATCACGGCACCAGACCTGCTACAAACATCTCCATAACGTTACTCTTGAAAGTGTTTGCAATATTTCTTGTTGTGACAATATGTTTTGTCACTTATTCTCTCAAGCAAACCTCTGAGGATGAAGGGTTGTATACAAATGCAGGTCACACTTATAGCTGCAGTATGCAACTTTCATAAAATAATATTTACATGTGTGTTAAAACTGCTACCATGTCATAATGCCAAAGGATAAGCGTGAGAAAGCCATGGTTAAACTGACCTATTATTGTCTGAAGAAGTGCAGCCCTTCTGACTAAAAACAACCAATCTGAGCCAGGAGACTATCTTTAGTACTGTCAGTCAACCTTGTGTACATGATGCTTAATATGCTAATGGCGGAGAAACAACTTACAGTTACAGAAAATATGTTTATCTGCCGACCTCTGTGGCTTTGCTAACTAGCAAGGTGACTGACAGCGCTAAGATCCTCAAAGTATGTTTCAGCAAATATGTAAAAAAAAAATCTTTATTTATAAAAGTTACAGGCTGCAGCTTTAATGTTCTCCTTCATAGCCTATCATTTGTGGTAAAAGTGACCTTTTCTTCCACTTCACAACTACCCATTAGAGAAAAGTAAAAGGATCAGAAAACTTGGGCAAGTCACTATCGGCCCAAGAACATCCAGCTTTGTTTGCCACTGACTATATATTAATCTGACCTCATAGTTTGTTGTGTCCAGGCTTTGTTCCAGCAGGAAGCTGAGAAAGCTGCCCTTACAGAAAAAATAGCATCCCTCCAACAGGATCTGGCTACAGCCACCATGGAGACGGAGCGTATGCAGAGGGAAGCGCTTAGCAGACAAGAGCTGGACAAGGTAAAAGTATGTCAGGGCTGCACGCTCCCAGTTTAGTTCTGTTGTGAGGTGAATTCATTAATTTGCGTCTTTTTATGTTGCAGAATGCAGTAGTTGTTAGGTGTGAGCTGAAGGACTTACAACATAAGTTTGAAGAATCCCTGGCCTCTCATCAGAGTACTAGGAAAAGTTTCATGGAGAACATCAGAGAACTCAACCAACAGAAAGAACAAGCAAAACAGGAGGTTTAAGTCATTTTAATATTTATTTTATCATTTGAAGTATCAAGACTGGGCATTTTCCTGTAGAGAGCCTTGTATGTAAAACAGCGGTGCTCAATATGTCAATCGCAATTTACCAGTCAATCGCAAATCTAGTGTGGGTAGATTGCCTGACATTAAAAAAGAAGATGTCAGCCTGTCACTTGATTAATATACAGGGAGGTCTTAGCAGATGGTGGCTCTAATGCTTCCTGTACCTTATAATAGCAGTTTGCTAACCGCTATTATAACAAAGAAGAATAAGAACAGACTTTTTCTCATGTTTAGGTCACTGCGCATGCGCAAACAACAGCGCCAAGTGCAGCTAAACTAGCTAGATAGCGAGTTACCTCTTAAGAAACAGTAACATACAGTAACAACAGTGAGGAAGGTGGGCCAAGTACACAGCAAATTTGGAAGTGTTCCATCAACTCCTACAGAGTTAAATTCAACACTTTGAAAGTGTCTATATCGGTCCACTCTGGATGGTGTGGTGTAGAAGTTACACTTTTGAAACTGTTATTTGTGATAGAGTTGAATCAACACTCACAGTAGTTGAAATCAAACACACTTCAGTATTAATCTACCCAACACTAGTATATATTGTCAAAAGTTAACACTATGAACGTGTTAATCTAACACAGAATGGTGTAAAATATATATTAATATAGAAATCTGAGTTTTGAAATACTACCTCAGGGTGTGCTGTGGTGGTGCAGGGGTTAAGCACAACCCACATATGAAGACTTTAGTTTTCAATGTGGCTGTTGTGGGTTTGCTTCCCAGTCTTCCCCTTCTCTCATTACTCACTTTTTGTGTCAATTTACTACCAAATAAAAGCCACTAGAGCAATTAAAACCTTTTTTTCCCAGAAACTGTTGGCCATCAATAATCCCCAAATTCATTTTAAAAGACATTAGAAACCACTTGAATGTACAAAAACACCAACACCAGTTGCAGTATGTAATCTACTTTTATTTCAAAACAACATCAAACAGCACTGACAGCAATATACAACAAAGGTCATACATTCATGGTACTTTGCACTGAAGGTGAAGTGTGCTTTGAAAGTTCATTGGAAGCGGCCAATGAACTTTCACTGATGGTGAAGTGTCTTTGGTGCTGCTCTTATTTTCGCCAACATGAAGGAGGCAGACTTCCAGCCTGGAAGGAAAAACAAGAAATACAGCAGAAACTTTAGGATAACAAATAAATATTTTAAAAAGTAGTGTGAGCAAAACTAATCAGACTCACCTGTGTGTGTCACCATCATATTCATTCAAATTACTCTGCCCACCCTGTTTACAAGATAAAGCATTAAAAAGTCAGAAATAATTACTAAAGAAATTAGTCAGCTTTTAGAAATTTTTTTGGACAGCATTAAAAGTCGTGCCAACCTGTCTGAAGAAATGTGTTGGAGTCATAACAGTAGTGATGGGTCCAGCAACACCGATGCGCCGGCGCATGTGTCAAGCCCATAGACCAAAACCCGTGTTGGTGCACGCATTGGTTTCATCAAGTCACGTGGCTGATACAGGAACTGTTTCGAAATGATACTAGATGGCAAACTGTGTTTATAAGGAAGCGAATCTGTCAACGGGATGCATTTGCCAAAAGAATTCGTGATCTTTTTTGGTACAGTGTCAACTATGGAACAGCCTCCAAACAAACGAAAGGTTTCTGCAGTGTGGGACCATTTTGATCTTACATCGGAAGATAAGGTATTTATTTTCATTTTGTTGTTGTTTCAGCTGAAATTGACTCTTAATTTACTTTCATATTATGTTCTGCAGGTTAGGTGTCGCATATGTTTGACAGAATTGTCTTATGTAAATAAATCCACCTCCTCAATGTTGAGGCATTATAGGGCCAAACATGAGAATGAAGTCCCAGATACACCTAGAATAACTTCAGGTATACAGCCATTTTACAAATTACTCAGTTGCTTTTAATAAGTTATTTAATATAATGTATTGTTTACTTCATTTTTAACCATCAAGCTTCTAGGAAGCAAATGCTGGATGAGGCTCTACTGAATTTCATTGTGAAGGATTACCAGCCTCTCAGTATTGTGGAAAGTGAAGGGTTCAAGGCACTGGTTCAAGTCCTTGAACCTTCATATGGTTTGCCAATCAGAAAAGTTTGTGGGGAAATTATCTAAAGTATTAGTTTAAATTAAAAAAAATAATAATTTAATCTTTAATTTTAATATATTGATTTTGTTTTGGTTTCACTGATATAATTATCAGACCATCAAACAAATGGTGGCCAAAAAGTTTGAGGAGGAACAGGAACGAGTGAAAATGGAAGTACAGCAAGCTGTGGCAGTGAGTATAACGGCTGACATGTGGACATCTGTGAACATGGAGGCTTATTTGGCTCTTACCTGTCACTACATTAATGAAAATCTGCAGTTGTGTACATCTGTATTAGGAGTAAAATACTTTCCACAAAGTCACACTGCTGACAATTTGGCCCAAGTCACAAGAGACATAATGGAGGACTGGACCATAACCAATAAAGTAAGGTGTCTTGTGACTGATGCAGCTCCAAACATGATCGCATCCGCTAGGCAGCTAGTAATTTGGCACTCGATTTGCATTGCACATACTCTCAATTTATTAGTTAGAAAATCATGTGATCAGATCCCCACACTTACATCCATCAGACAGAAATCTAGGCACATTGTCACATACTTCAGATCAAGCACTACAGCCAAGGAGAAGCTTGCTCAAGTGCAACAACAGATGGGACGACCAATCCTGAAACTTATCAATGAGGTGCCAACACGCTGGAACAGCACATATGAAATGCAGTCAAGGCTACATGATGAGAGGGAACCAGTGTGGTTATCTCTGACCTCTCTAAAAGGAGATTTGACTCCACTTACAGCTGATGAGCATAGCATCATAGGAGAAACACTTCTTGTGCTTGCTCCTTTCCATCAAGCTACAGTGGAGTTGTCTGAAGAGAGGCGAGTGTCAGGATCCAAGGTCATCCCAATGATGAAAATGCTCTATCTTGCACTAGAGAGTAATGCATCAACCTTGCACACACAGCCAGCCATAACCTACATGAAAAACTGAAGCGTCGAGTCACAGACACTGCTTCCAATCTGGAGTCAAAAAGTGTGTTGGCCCTAGCAACACTTCTAGATCCCAGATTTAAATCACTTGGGTTCCGCAGTTCCTCCAAATGCAATGAGGCCATCAGTAGACTGCGGTCAGAATGTGCGTCTATTATCGGACACTCAAATGAGCCCCAGCCAGGACCATCTTCACAACAGCTATCTGCACCCAACTCAGGCATGTTATTGAGCATTATTTGTTGTTTGTTTGGACAAGATGTACTAAAATGTCAATTTGTTGTTTTTAGATAACCTTTGGCACCATCTTGACACCAAAGTAGGCAGGCTGACCAAAAGTGCCACAGCTGATGCCATCCAGGAGGTGCAGAGATATCTTGCAGAGGGCAATATTGCCAGATGTCAGGATCCAATGACATACTGGCAGAACCACAAGACAATTTATCCTAACCTCTTCCGGTTGTCATTGCAATACCTTTGCACTTCAGCCTCATCTGTGACATGTGAGAGGGTGTTTTCCAAAGCAGAAGTTGTGTCAAAAAAGCGTAATAGACTGAATTTCAAAACGTTGGAAAAACTTATTTTTTTGAATAAAAATGTGTGAAAAAACTCCAGTCCACGAGCATCCTCATTCCAAACACATTCACTTAAATTTTCACTTTATTGTACATATCCACATTATTTATTGACTGTATCTAAGAATATCAGATATTTTAAATTTCACTTAAGATATGAAATAATACAGTGTACAATAAAATCCAATGACAAATCTTATTGTCATAAAATTCTAAGTCATCAAATTAGTCTAACTACATTGCCTGTAGGCAGGGGCGCAACTACATATTATTCAGGTGGATGCAAAAACATAAAACGCCCCCCCCCCCCCCCCAAAAAGGGGGGAGGAAGGGGGAAAAGGGGGAAAAAAAAAACGGGCGCCCTATCCGTATG
>NW_015113728.1:177277-186768 GCF_001443285.1 Poecilia latipinna
TCAGGGGGAAGCAAAAACAAAAAACCCCCCCCCCCCCCCCCTAAAGGAAGGTACGTAAGAGTGAAAGAGCGTAGAAAACATACGGTCGCTCTATCCGTATGAGCGACCATATGTTTAGACTGTTGGAGTTAATTTAGGAAACCAACACTGGACTGGATTGGTTTTTGTTTAACTCTTTGGAACTCTTTAGTGAGTGTTAGTGAGTGAAACTAACACTCCTGTTGTTGAATTAACACTGTATTTTTAACATGCAACACTTGCACTGGAAAGCTGACACTTCCGAATTTGCTGTGTAAGAAGATAAAAACGTAGATGATTTCTACTTGGTCATTTTATAAGTAGCTTGCATGCTGAGAAAGTGTGAGCGCCCCTCATATAAAAAAACAATGCTATCCCAGTCAAACCCCCTGGACAAATTAGGAATTATGCAGAATGAGGTAAAGAAGAAACTTGTTTGGCTTGGCTAGCGTTGAAAAACTCTGATCCCCCTCTACCATCTCCAAGAGTTTGGATTAATTAGAGCTGATGTGGGAAGAGGCATTTAATATACCAAGATGTTGACTTTAGCTGTCACAAAAACCTACGAGCAGTGAGGTGCCATCAGGTGCAGAATTGAGCTGTACAAGGAGACGTGTTGTGGTTCCATGGGCGTAGGTTTGGGTAGGGACGGTAGGGACATGTCACGGGATATGAAAAAGTCCCGACCAATTTTTGCCATATTGGCTCAAAGAACATGGATCTACGATCTTTGATTAGCAGCAACAGGCGGTGCGCGGAACGGAAGCTTCTTAGCTTGACATTTATTATGAGCCTCCGAGACCGTGTCGGAACGGGGGGGTGGGGGGAGGGGGAGTCAGTTGAATCGTCGGACGTTCTTTGATTAGCTGCAAAAGGCGGCGGCTAGCTGGGCACACGCGTCTCCTTCTGAGTCGCCATGTAGCCACCAAAAAAGAAAAGGACAGACATTAGAAGTTATTTCGCTACGTCGGCTGTAAGTACAGTGAGTGGACCCATAAGTTAGATATCTATCACGCAACGCATTTGTTGTAAAGTCCGGTGTTTAGTAAGGTCAGCACTGAATGTGAGGTAGAATAGGTCTGTTAATTATGAGCAGCAGAGCAAGGGGCAGAGCAGAACGATGGAGAGGTGGCTGGAGCTTCAGGGCTNCNGGNGAGGTGTTAGTTCTCAGATATGAAATATACTGTGAAATTATCTCAGTAAATATGGCATTTGATACAAACCAGGTTACGCTTTGTTTGCTCTATAGGAGGCAGTCAGTGTGAGTGCCAAAATGTTCGGTGCTCTTGGGCATTTCACTGTGCTGCGGGGGGGTGAAGGGGTGTAAAGGTCCCCACCAAAACTTAGACCGAACCTACGCCCTTGTGTGGTTCCCTCCCCTAAGGCTCCTACTCAGCTTTAATTTACTTTGTCAAATCCACAAGAGGGAACTGCTGCCATATTGACTCTAATATTAACATAAAAATGCAATTAGAAACCATAATTTGGCTCACTAGGACAGGCAGGGCGTGAGCATCGAAGACGGACCGCAGAGAGAGGAAAAACAAGGGGAGGACACAGTCCCTGGTACCATGATATGAAATAAAAGTTTGACTTAACCCCTTGTGTAAATAAGCCAGCGGGGGAGTGTTTATTTTCTCCCTCGCAACACCAGGAGGCTGGCTCCACTGGGACTCCGAGTCCCCCTCTCCCAACCACATAACACAACACTGGTGTCTCGGATTCTCCACTCCTCCCATCCCCTGCTCTCCCCCAAAATCAGATAAAATAAAGGATAATTGGCCTGATCGGCCCTAGTTTGTTTCTTCTCACATTAGCGTTTATGAGAAAGAACCATCTTGTGTGGGCTCTAAACATAACACTCTTCCTTCTCCTCGTCCTCCCTTTCCCCCTCCTTTCACTCCTTTCCCTCCACCAGTTCTTGGTAGGCTGCAATTTATCATGCTGTTCTGTGTGGATTTTTTACACTCTGAGCTGCAAAGAGAAGATAAGGAGAGACAGAACCTGGCCACAGGCCCAACAGCGTCTTATCTGTGCTTGGATAAGTTTAGGCCTCTGCCTCTCCGACTACCCACGACAACACGTTGCTATAAAACAAAATATAGGTCACAGAGTTTCTAACAATTCTGTACACATCCTTTAAAATAACATATTTTAAATGTTATAAAGGATATATTTCTTACACATGAATGTCTAAGACAGTGGTTCTTAACCTTTTTTGAGGTACCGAACCCCCCAGTTGCATATGTGCATTCACCGAACCCTTCTTATTCCAACCCCCCCTCCCTCTCCCCCGACACACAACATACGTTGCGGTATTCTGATTTAGTAATGTAATTATATTAGTTGTGTTACCACCCCACGCCACTAGAGGCAGTAGCAACCCCGAAAAGATGCGACTAAGGAGCAAATTTAGACTACAGAATTTGGTAAAAACTGAGTTTTGCTTAAGTAATTAAAGACATAAGTTCAAACCCATGGTGAGTGGAGCTCCTTCAATCAGTGCTCCTCCGCAGCTCTGATTGGCTCAGTAATGTAACGTGATCCTCTGCAGTAAGTGATGACAAAGCGGGGCGTCATCACGACTTTACACAGTGTGTCTTTACCTCCGCGGCAGAGGCTCCGCCGAACCCCTGAGACCGACTCTTGGGGTTCGATCGAACCCAGGTTAAGAACCACTGGTCTAAGATCATCAAACTGATTTTAATAGCAAAGTTCACCTGACTCAATACAAAATGCTGTTTTTAAATGATGATTTAATTTATTAAACGGTCATGATTAGATTAAATAGACTTTTTTGAGCTTTACATCATGTTATTCCTTTCATCAAAAACGTAGCTGGTGTGTTGCCTTGTTTCTTTCATGCATGTTTGAGAAATCCTTTAATCTCCCATGGCAGCCATTCAGCTGTGTGAAACTCCTGGTGGGTCCAAGCAACGCCTTTGAGACGCAGCTCCTCCTCTGAGTTGCAGTCTCCAGGTTGAGCTTCTGCCTCACAGAGCAGCCCTCGCTTGTGACTTGCTGCCCAGCTCCTTCAGACTAGCCAGCAGCAATTAGCAAAACCCTGGTGGAACTGCTGAGCTCATCATATGAGATACTACTCAGCAAAACACTGCTAAAAATATTAGGTGGAGATTCAAAAAGAGCAGGAGGATTCAAAAGGAAAGAACTACTCAACTCAGCCTGGTCATGTATGAAAAAATATTGGCCCTCTTTGGTAACTGATGAATTCAGTGATTAGCCAGGTGTTTTTTAGGACCTCTATACCTATGTTATGACAAACAGAACCTACTGGACAACAGAAATCAAGCTAAAAGATTTCAACAAGCATCACATCATGCAAGGATCTAAATAAATTCAAGAACAGATCCGAAACAAAGTCATTTCTGTCTGTCCAACTGAGAAAGTGTACAAAGTCGTTTCCAAGACTTTGGGACTCCAGCGAACCAAAGTGAGAGCCATCATTCACAGTAGGCCTACCAAAATTATTACAAGAGCACATCTACAGTTCACCCAGCAAATTACAAAAAACCCAGAACATCAAAGCACCATAAGCCTCACTTGGCTCAGGTAGAGTCAGTGTTTGTGATTTAACAATAAGACAGAATTGTCTTATTTTTTTGGCCAATAGTAACCACTAGTGGCCAAAAAAAATCCCAGTAAGGCACATTTCACATTTTCCAGAAAAACATCTTTTATGATCTGAGACTTTCTGGAAAATATTTTGTGGACTGATGAGACAGAAAAATAACTTTTTAGAAGGTGTGCTTCCTGATGAACCTCTCTTAAGACTAACATGATATTTCAGAAAAAGAAACTCAAGCTCAGTGGTGGGATGGGATGGAACTGCTGTTAGCAGACGAGCCGTGACTGATGAGACGATGAATTCTGTCAGGATGAGCTTAAAATGATCATGGTCGAAAATCCTCCATTATGACAGATTTAAAACAAATGTGCAAAGAAGAGTTTGCACAAATTAATCCACAGTGAAGTCACAGACTTTCTTCTAGTTTAAAAAAAATGTGTTTTGTATTTACCAGGGTTATCTGTTTATGAAATTTGTTTGATCTAATAAATTTGAAAGTGACAAAAAGAATTCCATAAGGACAAGACATTTTTCTAATGTTAAGTGAAATAATCTGCCAACAGAGCCAGTATTAAGGAATTATTGACTCTAAACAAGCTCCAATATTTTGCTGAAAAGTTTGTTTTGTCATGTTTCAAATGTACTGAGATATTTGGATCAGAAACTAGACCAAATACTTGGTAAGATTTTGTTTTTGCAGCATACTATTGTATCAAAATGTATTGCTTTCATAAGTAATCATCAGATTAATCCTCAGTTATTTTGCACTCCATGTTTTTATTTATTTGGTCATCAAGTTAGAGGATCTTCGTCGTCGGCTGCAAGAGGCAGACGATAGACTTCTTGAAGGGAAACAAGATCTGACTGAGGCTCACAGAGAGCTTCAAGGCTGTGTGCAGGAGCGAGACAAGCTACGAAAAGAGGCACTGGAGCTGAGGCGAGAACTGGCTGATGAGACCAGAGAGAGAGAAGCCATCCAGGTTTCTAATCAGGAGCTCAGAGCTTTCATCAAAAGAGCTGAGAGTGAAAACAACAGGTGCAGTCACCCCACAAGTTTGGATATGTTCTTCAAAGTCTATTTTTGTAGCAAGAAAACGCTCAATTTCAATGTTACGCCCCTTTTAAATTTACGTTGACCAGCCTCAGACGAGCTTTGGAGGAGAAGCAACATAATGAGTCCATCTTGGAAGAAAGTAGCAGCTCAACACACAAAGAAGCAACCAGTCTGAGGAGCTCTATGAGGGAGCTGGAGAAGTCTCATCTGGAGGCCCGCAGAGAGCTGCAAGAACTACGCAGACAGGTGGTAGGATTACTTCGACTTATAATATCTGTCTCATGTTTTGCTTGAATCAGTTTGTGGAATCTTTATGCTATCAGATAAAGGTCCTGGAAAGCAAGAACAGTCGGCAGAAGCAGGAACTGGTGGAGCTGCAGAGCCAAGTATGTCAGGAGGAACAGAGGGCAGAGGAAGCACAGCGGGAGGCTTTTGTTCTCAGTCAGAGAGCACTGGAGAGCGAGGCTGCCAAGGAAGCAGCGCTCAGTGAGGTAAGTGGTAAATGATCTACTAGTGTTGGTGTTTTGCTTTTCATTTGTGTTTTCTTTTCTGATTGTTTCTGAGTTCTTCATTAATGGCTTTTGGATTCCCCCCCCCCCTTATCATATTCAATTAATATCAGCTACAACATTTAATTTCCTTTTGGGATCAACACAGTATTTTAAAATTTAAACAGTTTCTTCATCTGTGTTCCTTATTGTGGTTAGGTCATGTTTTATTAATTCAATCCTTATGTTTAGCTCAGTTCTCATTTTGCATTTTAGTTCATTTTGTTCTTCTTGTGCTGCTTTAGTTCAGCTCCCTTTGTGTTTTCTGTAGCTATGTTTCCTTTGGCTATATAACTGCACAAATTAGAATAACGAAAATAAATTTGCTTAATGGAAACACGCCAATTACATAGAATTTCATCACGATATTTTCTGGTAGTGTTGTGGAAACAACAAAACAACTTTTTGCTTATATTTTGTGCCACTGCGAGTGCATGGCATAGCATTCATTGTTTTTGAAAAATGTTCCCATTTGAAATTGGCTTCTTCAGGAGGCCAGTTACTTTAAAAAGTGTGATTTATATCACTAAGCTGCACACAAGTAACTTCATTCAAACCTTAATTTTGAATTTACACATATATTTTTTACACTCTCTCAAAAAGCGGAGAAAGTAGCATAAATAACATTTCTGATAATACCGTCAGTTTTGTTTTTTTACCATCAATGACTGACATTTATTACTCTGACAACAATAAATCTAAATTCCTGGGTGTGCTGTGGTGGTGCAGGGGTTAAGCACTGTCCACATATGGAGGTCTCAGTCCTCAACGTGGCCGTTGCAGGTTCAATTCCCAGCCTGGCAACCTTTGCTGCATGTCTTCCCCTTCTCTCATTACCTACTGTGATGTCAACTAGCTATCAAATAAAGGTCACTAGAGCCAATAAAACCTTTAAAAAAAAAATCTAAATTCCTATCATGATAGGAAATTTTCACGATAAATTATAAACAATACAATTAATGCTCACCCCTACTGCTAACCACTGTGTGGCCTGTTGTGGTTGCATTGTGAAGACATTTTTAAAATTTTCAGGTTTTCTGCAGTTTCATATACTGATTAAAAATTATTTCCTGAAACTATGTCAACATAGCCATCTTCTCAATCACAACTTCTTTCAAAAAACCCAAAGTCTTTTGAGAATCACACCAGATCTAATGAGCCAAGTCGTTTTAATGCTCTTTACTTCTGTATGTTGATCATTTTGCTATTCCTTCAAAATCACTTGAGCAAATCTTTTAGTTTATTTAATTCCAATAGAAATACAAAGGTCAGATGAGTTTCTAAATAAAAGTTTCCGTATTATTCTTGCTAAATCAGCTTTTGTTTACATTCATGTACTTAAAGATGTAAGCAGTAAAGTCCAGCAAGTTTACAGGACTCAACAAATGTGTTTGAAAACACTGTCCTGTCTTTAAAAGTAAAATATTATAAGGGACATTAAGCTATCTAAGTCACCACACAACATATCGCCTGCACAGTGCACACAGACAGGACTGTGGCTTTGTTTTCAGGTTGCAGGTCTGCAGTGCTGTGTGATGGAACTGGAAACAGCTGAGCGGCAAAGCCGAGAGCTGCTGCATGAAAGAGAAGCCAATCAGCAGCAGAGCGACCAGAGGCACAGAGAAACCACATCTCAGCTCGAAGACATGCTAGAGGACTCCAAGACGCAAATCAGTGAACTTTCTGTCAAACTCAGTCTGGCTGAAAACAAGGCCCGGAGCCTGGAGGAGCAGCTGAGTCTGAGCAAAGGTGTATGTCGGGACCTGGAGCACCAGCTGGCAGGGGTGAATGCAGCTCTGCACTGCACTGTTGGTGTCAACCGTGTGAGGCTGTGGCACAAACGTGGATCGCAAACAAGATCTTCCTCTCCTTCAAGGAGACACTTCCATGTGACAGGTAAAGATGACATTGTATCATGCTGCAAAACTACAAAAAACACAAAACCTTCCAAAACATTTTCCTAGTGCATATATCTTAGTACAGTTTAGACTAAACTAACTTTTGTGCAAGATGCAGGAGCTTGTTTTAAGTCAGTAATTCCTTAATATTGATTAAAAAGTACTGGTTCTACTGGCAGATTATCTCACCTATTACAATACATTTTTCCAATGTTATAAGTGAAATAATCTGCCATCAATATTAAGGAATTACTGACTTAAAACAAGCTCTTATATCTTGCTGAAAAGTTAATTGTGAGTTAGTTTTGTCTTATTTCAAGTGTACTAAGATATTTGTGCTAGAAAAATATTTGGTAAGATTTTGTGTTTTTCGAGTGAAGATACCCTGCAGTTGTCTTTGTTTCTTTTGAAAGTAGGGAAACTAAGGCATGCTTTCTCTTATCAGAGGGAGAGTATGGACCAGAAGAATCTGGACTACCCTTACTTAATTCTGAAGATGAAGAATTAAATGTGAAATATGTGCAAGCAACTCTGCAGGAGTTCATGAAGGAACTCAAGAACGCCCGAAGAGAAAAGGCATAAATAAAAGTCTTACTAACATATTATAATCCTATTCTTAACATTTTTAACAAAATCTTAACTGTGAATCATCTTTTTGATTTAGGATGAAGCTCAGGCCCAGATAGTCAGTCTGGGTCAACGTGTGACTGAGCTGAAAGTCTCTCAGGAGAAATCGCTCAACCAGCTGCTGGAGGCACAGCGCTCCCTCAGGCTATCAGAGGAGGGTAAGGGGTCCCACCAACAATCAGAAAATATCAGTTGCTAACTGACAGACATATGAAATGTGCTTACTGCTTTAGGAAAACAAGAAATGGCACGACAGTTGCATAAGGTGCAAACGTCCCTCACCCTGCAGCAGGATGTTGCACATTGTAAAGAGAAGGAAAGCAGAAACCTTGAGGGTCAGTTGGCTCAGATCAAGACTTCTCTTCAAGCCTCTCAGACTAAATGCAGGTCATTGCAGGTATGTTAAAGACAAATGGATAGTGATTTTCCAAGAGGGTAAGACTGGCTTCAAACATGCACATTAATGTTTATGTTGCATTGTTCAGTAGCGTCTCCAAGAAGGGAGCAGGGAGGCCATGAGAATAACACATCAACACAAAGTTCTTCACATGCTCTGACGTTTAAAAAACAGAAACCAATGTTATCATCTAAATCTGTTGCCATGGAAGCCAAATCATCATGTTCTGTATATCATCACCTTCCTAAAATAATGACCTTAGTCTTTTTTTTGCAAAAAGTAATTGTTTTATTTATTTGGCGTAAATTATCTTTTGGCAAAAAATGACTTAGGATATTTTTATAGGAATCTGACAATGTGCAACACACACATTATGCTGCCTATGTGAAGGTCTACTAAAGGTCTGTGTGAAATATCTCCTTTAGGACAAGTTGGAGGTCTTGCAGGAGTTAGAAACGTGTGCAAATGCTGAAAACCAGAAACTGAAAAAGTCTCTGGAAGCAGCACAAAGCAGAGCGAACCACCTGGAGCTTTCTCAGTGCACCCTTCAAGGCGAGCTACAGAGGGCCCACCTCAGAACAGCAGAGCTGGATGCAGAAGCTGCCACACTTCAGGAAAGACTTACAGAAACAAGACGAAAACTGTGCCAGAGTGAAGATCAATGCGCAGCGCTCAGGGTCAGCGAGGAGAGGTTGGCGGTGTCGCTGACTCGAGCTGAGCAGCATGAGAACGGGCTGAGGGAGCAGGTTCGTACGCTTACAAATACTATAAGTCGGTCCGGGAAGAACACCGAAGGTTTGCAGGAGCAAGTAACCGAGCTGCAAAGGGTTCTGACTGCTAGCGAGGAGGACCGAAGACTGCTGCAGGTATAGTGTGTAGGACAGTTTCTCATAATACCAATTAAAGGAGCAGTATTATGTAAAATGGACTTTTTTGAGCTCTACATCATGTTATGATGTTATTTTATCACCTTAAACATATCTGGAGTGTTGCCGTGATTCTTCCATGTATTTTTGAGAAATCCTTCAATCCCGTGTTTTTCAACCTTTTTTGAGCCAAGGTACATTCTTTTCATTGAAAAAATCACGAGGCACACCACCAACCAAAAATGTAAACAAAGATACTCTGTAGTCGCCTATATTATATATATAGTCATTCTTATCAAAGTGTCTTGAATAGGAATCAAACACAAAAATGTATTTTTATCACATTTTACATTTCTTATTTCAAATTGCATGTATCATGTCCACTTCAAAAATACACCTGAACAGTGTCACAACAATGTGGTCTTAAATTTAAAGAAGTTGTAGAAAACTTCAAAGTGTTTTACAAACTAATCCACAAGTATTATTTAAGCTGTAAT
>NW_015113728.1:189925-193883 GCF_001443285.1 Poecilia latipinna
GAAAGAAGCAATGATATTTGGGAAACATTTCACTGTTACAATATGAAGAGTTGCATGTACAAAATATCTGTATATTTTACCCATCTAATGTGAAACCTGTGCATATTTGGATGAAAACAGCTGATTTCCTGGCAGAAATTGAAGAAAGACAAAGCTCTTCCTCAACAGCTCTCAGTCTCTCTCTGTTTTTAATTTTTAAAGTAGCCAGGCTTGAGAAGCTCACTTCACACAGACATGTTGTGGGAAATGGACCCATGTTCTTTCCAACTACTGCTGAGCTTCACTGTCTTTTCCATCACTGTCGTCACAGTCTTGCTAGATACGATGCTCTCACCGCTACCTGTAACATTCATGCATCACTAATTCTCTTGTTTTAATGTAAAATGCTTTGTACCTACTGCCATCTAGTGGTAAGAAAATTACATGATTACGCCGCTAGCCACTACTAACCATGGTTTCGTTCACACCGAGCTTAAGTGCAGCGGCTCTATTTCCCTCCTGTAGTGGCAGATCGACAGTCCTCAACTTAAAAGGTGAATCATATGAGTTTGAAAACATTTCTCCGTCGTGTTGCTAGCATGTGGTTGTTCTAAATGAAAATTAACGCGTTCTTTGATCTAAAATTTTGACTTCTAATGATTCACTTGCTGCTAGAGAGCCCCTTGGTGGTTGAATAAAAATACACAGAAAAGCCACACCGGGCTACAATCCACATGGTTCAAAGTTTAGGAAAAAGGTAGCAGCTTACAGTCCGGAAAATACGGTACCATAGGTGAAATTGAATAATTTCCACGGCACCCCTGACGATCACTCACGGCACACTAGTGTGCCGCGGAACAGTGGTTGAAAAACACTGCTTTAATCTCCCATGGCAACCATTCAGCTGTGCAAAACGTTTGGGTGGCCCTAGCTCCGTCTTCGAGGATGAAGTTCCTCCTCAGAGAAATCTCATAACATAAAGAACTAATAAAAAGGCTATGGCTACTGTACAAACTCGCAATGTTTTCATGAAATTGTGTGATTCTAGAAAGTGTATTTTAATATCTGTATATCTGTAGGAGAGTTTGGATAAAACCCGGGACGCACTTTCAGAAAGTAAGAGGTTGAACTACTCACTCACTGAGCAAACCCAGAACCTTAACTCGGCACAACAGGATTTATATGTTAGAATATCTGAGCTGGAGAAAAGTAACCAGACGCTGAAGGAGGTGAGCCACACTGTACTCCTGTGAGTGATGCTGCAAAGGTTGAGGCTCTTCTCTGAAGTATGAATTGATAAACTCTGTCACAGAGTCAGAAGCAACAGGAGGAGGCTCAACTACAAGTGTCCATGCACACCAACAGAGAGAAGAAGGAGCTGCAGGAAAAGCTCACCAACATGCAGAGCTCTTTGCAAAAGCTTCAGAACGAGAAAGCAAAGATGGAGAAGGCGTTGACACACCTCAGTAAAGACAAGTCTGCACTTAGAAAGGCATTAGAGAAAGTGAGTGTGCTCATTTTCACAGCCTCATTTTGAAAGTACTTTTTAAAGAACTCTATATTTATATATGTATAAAAATATACTTTCTACCTTAAAGCCTTCGAAGGTTTTTTTGGTCAAAAAAAAAAAAAATCTGAAACATCTGAATTATATGAGCAAGCCAAGCCACAATTGGCTTTAAATGTAATTAAAGTATCTTAAATTCAGTTCTGCAACTGCTGGAAGCCTTTATACAAAAGAAGCCAGAACTGAAGTAGTATGTGTTTAGTGTTGCTCAGAGACCTTGCTGCCACACTCTGGACTCTATGAATACATGCAGATGCTGAGGCCATAGGGTACAATGAGTCTTGCAGGAACAAATTATTTTTGTAATTTAATCATTTTTGCTACATATTAGCTGTGTTTTTTGTATAAAGTTGTCCTAAAAAAATCCACAAGACAAACTAAATGTTGCTGATTCATGCTACAAACATGCTAAAACTTGAGTGTTGGAAGAGTCATGGTGAGTTTGTTACCTTTTCTCTGTTGTCAGGTGGAGATGGAGAGACTCAGGAAAGAAGAGGAGGTAGTATCTGTTGCCAGGGAGAAAGCTCAGCTGGAGCAGACACTGCAAAGCCTGGAGAAAGAGCTGACTGAAGAGCAGAGAGTAGTTCAGACTCTCAAGGTAAGAAGATCCTTGCAACGTGGGCCATGAGGAAAGACCTGTTCTGAATGAGGTGAAAAAAATTAAATGGGAAATTTCAGTCAGTTCAAGCTCACTTGTGTTATCGTGACTTGTCAAAATGTTTATGTATTTTGATCTTTTTCTCACTTTCACGTATTTTATTGGGATTTTTGGCCGTTTTAACTACCGATCCACTTTTTTCCCTTCCGATATCGATCCAGATATCCGAGGTTAACATCAGCCAATCCGATACAGAAAAACAGTGCTTTTTTCTGTAAAAAAATGTTTCTTTTTTTAAACACAGACATAAATGTATTGAATTCTGCATTTATTTTATAAGTCTACTCCAGTGCAGCACACCAATAGCTTCACAAACTTGGTCAATCTTTGATTTGTTCAGTCAGTGCAATTTGGATTATAACGCTCAATGGAAAATAAAAAATAAAGAAACTGAAAACAATAGGTTGACTGCTTTGGTCAAACATGTAATTAAAAAAAAAACTGCAACAAACCTTCTTTCAAATGGTTCAGAAATGCAATTAGGAATTGTAAATATAATGTAAAATAAATAATAAAACATGACGTCTTTTAGAGCACAAAACATAGAATTAGACTGACTAGATCTACCCTTATGGACTGGGAACATTGTCACGATACCAATAACTGTATCAGGACCGATACGGGTATTGGTATCGGATCGGTGCATCTTTAATTCTAACATATGGTTTGATCTAAACTTTTCTTTTTTCATTTCTGCCTGTATGTTTAATCAATCTGTCAACTAATCAAGTTTACTTGTATAGCACATTTCAGCAACAAGGCAGTTCAAAGTGTTTTACATGATAAAAACATAAACATCAGCAATTGAAACATTAAACATCAGGGTCAGGTGAAGCTTGAAGCTCTGTCACCGTTATGTCTTTGCCAGCATATAACAGCCTTTCTTTCAAGATTGCCCTGTATTCAGTTAGTCATCCTCCATAACTGTTGACCAGCATCCTTGCTGGGAAAAATGCTCCATCCTCTCTGCATGATGTTGTCACCAGCATGCTTCACCTAATGATGGTCTATTGAGTTAATAGCCAGTAACCATAAAAGTTTAAGGTTGCTGAAAGGCTTTATTGTGGTCTCATCTGACCAGAGCACTGCCACATGTTTGCTGTGTCCCTTACATGGCTAACAGCAGACTTTAAAAAGAACTTCTCAATACTGTATCAGGATCTTTTCTTTCATATAGGTCGTTTTTGTGGAGTGCACATCTAAGAGTTGCTGTATTTATTTAGGGGTACCAAAGTAAAGGTCAAGTTTAAGTCAAGTCAAGTTTATTTGTTTAACACATTTTAGCAACAAGGCAGTTCAAAGGGCTTTACATCATAAAAACATCATGACACCATTTATGAAACATGCAATAAACATGGCATTTTGTCAAATGCCTCCATCAAAATCATCAAGCAAATACACGAGATATGTTGATCAATGTTCGACTTAGTCCTGATGTGTTTATCTGAATTAGATTTGTTAAAAAATATAATAAGTTTTTTCTTCTTCTGTACCTCCTCTTGGCATGCAACATATAATCCTAATAAAACACACAAAAAAAATCTGTGGCAGGACTGTAACAAAATGTGAAAATATTCAAGTAATATAAATACTTTTGCAAGACATTGTATTACACTTAATTGTTTTTGATTTCTGAAATAAATGTATCTGAACACAAAGGAGTCTTCATAACGACTCCTTCATGTGTTATGTTATATTTATGACAGCACCATGTCAGTCTTATGCACACCCCTTCAAATAAAGTGTTACCGATT
>NW_015113728.1:199696-204890 GCF_001443285.1 Poecilia latipinna
CTTTTACTTGAGTGCATTTTTGACTGTGTATTTGTACTTTTACTTAAGTACATTTTTTGAGTACTTTCTCCACCACTGCCGATTATTATTTTTTATTTTTTTTGTACTAAAAATGATTTTTAATTTGTGGTTGGAAAAAACAACTGTCAGTTTAAAAGTCCCTTCAGTTTCCTGATTACAAAAGAAAAAGTGAACAAGAACTTTTTCCCTTTCCCTGATTTATCATTTTCTTTCTACTCTCTGTTTTCAATCCTTTAAAACTGAACAAACTGCTGATAGATCCAAATCCCAGAGATGGAGCGCGCTCATGCACAGCACCTCCTGGAGGTGACAGCCCATCATCACAGGGAACTGGAATTAGAGACGGAGCGCCTTAGGGACAGTCGGCTCCGGGCAGAGCTGTCCTTAGAGACCAGAGAGATGGCTCACTGCCAGAGGGTCAGACACCTCGAGGAACAGGTATTATACCTGCAGCTGTAAAAATATTCACCTCCTCTTATCCTCTTATTATAATTATCTACATTCTTCCTCCTTCCTGGTCCCCCCAGGTGCTGGCTCTCAAAGAGCAGCTCGATCGAGAGACGAGAAGGCGTCAGGAATATTTCATTCAGATGCTACAACCCGGTGTGTAGGCAGTGAAGTATGTGGCGCCTCTGTGTTCTTCCTCCGCTGTCCACCTGGAAACTTTCCAACATCTGCATGTGTCAAGCCACAGCCATTCTTGGAAGCGCACAAAACGCGCTGCCGAGGCGTTCACAGCCGCCCTGCAGACACACATGCGTGCGGGATTACGCTAATCTGCGAGAAAGCTCAACAACAACAAACAATAAGCGCATTGTTCGGACGTGAACTGGATGTGCCACATTGTTCTGTGGGATTGCTTTGTGTGGCTAGGAGAACTTTATCTGTCCAATTATCCCGTGATGAAAACCTTTCATTAATTTGGGTTTTGATTGATCTGCACACCCATTTGTTATCATGGTCATGTGGCCATTTTCTGACACGATCAAATTCATTGTTTAATTGATCCAAATGAGAATAACTAACTTTAATTATTAGTGAATGCAAATGTAGAATTGTTTGAAAGTTTTGCATCGTGTCACATTGCGAAAAATATTATCATGTGCTGCAATGTTAAAAAGTCACCATCATTTTCAGGCAAAAAAGATTGTAAACTTTCACGACCACATCGAGCATCTCTGCTCATTTATTTCAAATAAAAACATTCAGACATTTACAAATATGCATGAGAAAGTGTTTATTAAGACTTAATGATCCTGTTTTTCAAATATTTCTTACTTTTAATCAAGCTTAATATTCTCTTGATATCTTTTCTGTATGTTGTGTGAGTTTTTTTTCTGTTTGTTTTGTTTTTTTTGTTTTTTTTTCATCTCAAAGCCAACATGTTAGTAACTGCACATAGAGAGAGGTTAACTGTGCAGGGGAAAAATCTGACAGACTTTCTTTAAAGCAGCCCTTTGATTAACATAGATCCACCCAGTGGTTATCCAGTTACCGACCTCTCTCTGACTATTGGCCGGACGGAGTTAATTATGCAAGGTAGTGAATCCCCTGTGGGGGAGGTGGGGCCAAAAGCTGAAAGAACTCTTTTGGCAAGCAGAATAGAGCTTTTATTGAGGATATTTCTAAGCTGACCATCAGGGACCAAATCACTGGATTGTTTTTAAAAAAGGGGGGGAAAAAAAAAGAAAAACATCTCAGCTGAATCACGCTGCTCTCCCCCCACACCCCTCTTCTTTCATTTCTTACCCTGTTTCATTTCAGTGAGACGGGACTGTAAGCTCACGCGGCGGCCGGCAGCAAGCAGAATGCAAGGAATCTGCTGTATTCGCCCGTCTAGCACAAGAAGCCCAGCTTGCTGCTGAAAGAACGAGTGAGAGGGGAGGCAGAGGCAGATCCGAGGAGGGGGCAGCAGTCGGGGAGGACTCCGGCTTCGCTGCGGCTCAGAGGAGGAAAAAGCGTCCGGTCTTGTCCTGTTCTGCTCCACTCTGCACTTGTTGCCTGAGGTGCGTGAGCTCCTCCCTCCCTTCCACAGTGCCTGCTGTCAGCTCCATCCCTGGGCGGCCGAGGCCATGCTGCTGCTGGTGCTGCAAGCCCTCTTGCCCTGCTTCTGCACCCTGCTGCCCGGGGTGGAACCTGCCGTGTCCCTGGAGGACTTCTACCCCTTTGGTCCTGACCAGGGGGACACCCAGACCACCGCCCAGGACGATGGAGGCTCCGGGCTCCGGGAAATCTCTGTCGCCTTCCCGTTCTTTGGTGACAGACACTCAGGACTCTACGTGAGTTGATGAAAAGAACTGTGTGTTTTCTGTCTGAGTTGGATGTGTTTTGGTATGTCATCACAAGTGTGTGCGTGTGTGTGTGTGTGTGTGTGTGTGTGTGTGTGTGTGTGTGGGTAAAGGTAGCAGTTGAAGCTGACAAGGTGTGATTTGTGCAGGGTGGGGGTAGATGAGATCTGGTGCACAGCCAAATCCTACACTGCAAAGCCCGTTTAGAGTTTTCACTGAGTCCGCTGTGTAATAATCTCATTTGTTATAAAAAAAAAAGAAAAAGAGAAGAAAAATGCCGGGCTCTCCCTTTCTCCTTACATCTGCTCCATTCCTGCACTCTGCTTGCTCCCGAGCACACGTGGGAGACCAAACTATTAGCAGAACAGTGGTAACCCGCCGTTAAAAGTAAATCTGCAAAAGAGCCTTCTGAGGGAAATGACAGTTTGTGTTCAGCATCTGTGAGTAATTCTTCCATACAAGAAGCTGGGAAGAAGGGGAGGAAATGCGCACGCCAGAAAGAGCAAAAACAGTGCTCTTGGGAGGAAGCTGAAAGGTTTGACAAGGATTTTCGCGCAGCGCAAGCGAAGCATCCTTTGATCTGCCTTTGTCATATATTGGGTTCGGCTCCAGCAAATGGAAAAGGAAAAGGCAGAACTCTCTTAAATCAACACCACCTGTTGTGGTTATGCATCCACACTTTTTCTCCAAATCTGCCCCTCCTCGCCTGGAGCCGTGCCTGTCCCCCCCCTTAGCGCCCCTCCCGTTGGGATCTCTGGCATTAAAAAGACCGAGGAAGCATGATGACAATTAACAAGGTCAAAAGGTCGTCTACCAAAAGGTTCCACTTTTGGAAAGTCGTCTTCCAAAAGGTCACTTTGGAAGACGACCTTTTGACCTTGCTAATTGTCATCATGCTTCCTCGGTCTTTTTAATGCTGAAGGCTGTGTTATCGCAGCCTTCTGCAATAACGCTAATCTCCACCTGTCAAATTAGACAAGATAAGACAAGCTGCAGGCTGCTTGACTTGTTAATCTCAGATCAAATTAGCATCATGACAGACGTGAAAACCAGGGAAAAACGTGCCCTGTTGCGTTTATATTGCTCAGCCTTTTCAGTCGTTTGTAATTCTGAAGTGGCTAAAAACGCCATGAATGAATGAATCATCCTAAAATGACGCTCGCCCTTTTCAGCAGCTCACCTGAATCCATTAAACATCTGCTGCAAGGCGTGCAGGCCGCGGGGCGATATCTGCCGTCGGGAGGCAGATAGTATTTCACTCAGCTCTCAGGGATAAATTTGTAAATTTCTCCCAGGAGCTCACTCCAAGCCTCTGGGCGGCTGCCACAAAGAAGCCGTGGAAGCAGACCGATTTTAGCCGCTGTGTGGGTGCTGTCTTACTTCATTAGCATTACTGAAGCTTTTGAGCCCCTGAAGCCTTTCGCAGCAGATCCTTTTTAGAACTATATGATCCCTAATATGTGCTATTTCCAGACACAGACGGAATTCAACCTTCAGTTACCGTGATCTCTAAATGTCACTTTAAACTTCTTTTATTGAACCCAGGGTCTTTCCCAATTTCCACTCCTATTTCTGCCACATAGTAACCAGGCTTGTCCCACTGTTATGGTTTTGTATCTGGGAGTTTTCTCGTGTTGCTGGGATCTCTTCTTCTACTCCTCCTCCACATCCTCCCCTCCCTCTCCTCCCACACCTCAGATAACATGGCAGGGGTCTTCCCCCTCTGGAACTGTCCGGCTGCTTGTATCTGAGAAACGACCGATCACTTTAACAGAGCACAGATGTGTGTGCGTAACGCCCGTTAGGAGGTTCAGAACGATTATCGCACTCAGATTAACCGTTCCCATTGAAGTTGAGCGTAAGGAACACGAAGGAGGACATCCGGGATCAGAGAAACAACATGGATTTATGAGCAGATGTGAGAATATCCCCATCTGATCAAATCCACTTCTTGTTTGGAAACTATAAATATACATAACCTATTCAGTTTCTTTTGCAGCTGATTTCCAAACTCAGTTTTCATCAGGCTTTCAGCTGCTCATTAATTATTGATTTTTGGAGCAGAAGCAATGAGTTGGCACATGTTTGGGAGAGCAAAGATTTTAATAAAATTTTAATGCAAATCATTACAGAATTGACATGTTGAACTCTTCAGAATCTTACCGGAGAAATTAGTGTGTACAGCATTAGCACAATTAAAAATTGCAGTTTCCATGTGAATCCTCCAGTAGAGACCATAACTATATCCATCCATCCATTTTCTTTACACCCTTGTCCCTTAGTGGGGTTGGGAGGGTTGCTATTGCCTGTCTCCAGCTAACGTGCCGGGTGAGAGGCAGGGTACACCCTGGACAGGTCGCCAGTCTGTCGCAGGGCAACACAGAGACACACAACCATGCACACACACACACTCACACCTAGGGGCAATTTGGAGAGGCCAATTAACCTGATAGTCATGTTTTTGGACTGTGGGAGGAAACTGGAGTACCCGGAGAAAACCCAGCATGCACAGGGAGAACATGCAAACTCCATGCAGAAAGACCAGGGCCGGGAATTGAATCCAGAACCTTCTTACTGCAAGGCAACAGCTCGACCAAAATGAAGGGAACAATCAAATAACACATCCTACATCTGAATGAATGAAATATTCTCATTGAATACTTTGTTCTGTACAAAGTTGAATGTGCTGACAACAAAATCACACAAAAATCATCAATGGAAATCAAATTTATTAACCAGTGGAGGCCTGGATTTGGAGCCACAGACAAAATTAAAGTGAAATGTTCCCTTTATTTTTTTGAGCAGTATATATATATATATATATATATATAACGGCAGGCTAATTACCGGCAAGGTAATTAGCCTGCCGGAATAATTAGCTGGCC
>NW_015113728.1:208305-211372 GCF_001443285.1 Poecilia latipinna
TAAAAGAAAGTTTTTTTTTGCGCAATTTTTAAATATTTTTTTTTTTTTTTTTTTACTTTAATTTCCTCTGGAGAAATTAAAGTAAAGTAGATTATTTTTAAGTCATATTTGATATATGCAGCATTTTATAACAACTGAAGTTAACTTCAAGTAGCAAGTAACTTAGTTACTTGACAATGCTATAAAATTACATTATATGCCTGTAAAATACATAATACTGCCTCTTTAAACAGACGGCTCTATGAAATGGCCATAGTTGAAATCAAACTTATTTTCCTCACGGAGAGCTGATCTGTGGAGTGCATCATTACATCTCAACATTTTGGGTTCTTTTTACTTATATTTGGTCAAAGTTGTGATTCCAATAATAGTTTGATTGTGTCTGCAGGGTTCTGCTGTTTCATTACTCAGAAACAGATTTATTAGTGAAGGTACTGTTGACGTTTCACTGTTACGCTAAGCTAACTTGATTTACTGCAGAAGATGTTTTGCTTCTGTCTTTTTTTAAAATACAAACCTAAATGTATAATGTTTGGGGTCTTTTTCTCCCATCTTACGCCATCACAGTTAATGTAAACAGAAGAATGTTGCGCAACCACAATAACTGTACCCTGTGAAGCACGAAACACGTTACTGTGCTGAGAAAAACATTAGGCGGTTGAACAGTATGAAGCTATATGAAATACAATAGGAATTTAGGCAAGAGATTTTTTTATTTTTATTTTTTTCAAATAATTCCAGAAATTGTTGCAGATCTATTCAAACCCAACCAAAGAAAAAGACTTTACCATAGAAATTTAAGAAGAACTCAACCACAATTACAAAAGGAAGTGGAACCTTGAAGTTTGAAAATAGCTGACAGGTGGGAGTGGCAGTGTTCAAAGTACTAAACCTAACATGATCAGCTAAAAAATGTCTTTATTCCTTATTTAATAGGACCAAAACAAATCGAAAAACACCAAAAAAAAAAAGTTAATTATCCTATGATCTACTGCGCAACTACAAATGTAAGAATTAGTGATTGTGGCCTATTAGGAGCAATGTGCTCTTAATGGACAACAGCTGCAATGAAAAACAAGGGATGATGTTTCAGGCAGCTGAGCAGCAGCTCTCAGTCATATAACTTTCGGAAGCTTATCCCAAATGGAAAACACAGGCTGTAGCAGTGGGCTATTGTAAATGAGAAGTTCCAAATAATATAAAGCAGCAGGTGAAGGCTGTTAAAGCATGCAGTGCAATTGTTTTCTCTTTCTGCCTGACTATAAGGAACCTGCAGAGCAACAAGACGCTCTGCTGTTTTATTTGCTGCTCCATGTGTCAAGTCTTTATCCTGTATCAACAGGGATACTTTTCCATAAAGATGCACAACTCAGGCTCTTCTGGTTTAGTTTGATGTCCAATGTATCTTTTAACTGAGTCCATTAGTTAAAATTTAGGTCCAAAACACAAAAATGTTCTGCTGTTTTTTATTTTTTTATTTTTTGAGGCAGAAGTTGTAAAACCCAACACAAAATACAGGAATAACAAGATTTCCTAAATTCATGCATGCATCATGGTTGATGATGTGTTTATGGACTGAAAATGGTGAGATGTTTTAGTATTGATCCAACTAATTGATAGAAAAAAGAGCTAGTTAAGAGAAATCTGTCTGATTCTGATAGTTTTCCTGTCGATGAGTTGCATCTATATGGTTTTTTATTAGGTAAGTGTATTAAAGGTGTAACAGAGGAATGTTGATAGGGTTTAATTTCTTTATAAATGAATGCTCAGCATGAGGAATTGCTGATAAGTAAATAACAAAATGAAACTGCTCCTCGTCCCTCAATGCTCATTCAAGTGGAGTGAATGATGCAACTCTGTGATTCGACAGAAGTTTCAGAGTTTCTGTAGACAGAAAACTTTTTAACAATAAGCTGAAATTGACTATTTTTGAGAAGTATTAAAATGATTGAATTAAGTTATATAAATATGTACTTTTTTAGAATTTATTAGAACTAAATTGCTTGGCACAAGTCATTGTAAACTGCACTTGTTGTCTCTTTATTTTTGAAAAACTGGATTTTATAAGAGCAGACCAATCCCAAAGGCGGAAGGAAAATGTAAGTGCCTCCAACAGTTTTTCATAATTTAAAATACAACATAGTTGAATTAAACATGCTATCTACCTGAAATATCACCTATATACTGGATATATATTAAAGAAATGTGTTGTCTGTTGTCAGTTAACAACTCTTTCTGAGCAAGGGCCGAGACGGTACAAGTGCACTGGCCTTCTCTGGTCCTGTTAGCTACCTGGACAAGGTTGTAGCTGTGGAACCTCACTTTTTGACAAGAAAAACTAATGTTTTCCCAAGCTGATCTATGGCCCTCTTTTTCATTTAGAGCTTTGCTTTGGCTAAGCTTAAGCCAGAAGAAAGTTTATTTTAGCCTATAAAACTACTTGGCTCTAAAGAAAACCACCCAAGCAACAATCCTGAATATATCTGGCAAAGAAATCCCAAAAAATATAAAGAAAAAGTTTGTTGCAGTATGAAGTGCTACCACTTAAAGTGAGGGATACATCTTCTATGACTGACTCATTGCTACGGATGGGCATTTATCGTATCGTTAATGGTTTATCATAGTAAATTTCTTGCCATGATGTGAATCATGGCAAGAAATGATTCTTGCCATGATTCTTGCCGTGAGTAATGATACTCACATAGTATCATTACTATGTGACTACAAAATACATAATACTGCCCCTTTAAGTCCATATGGTCCACCCCCTACTCATTGCACATCTTACCTACTGGTGTTTCCAACCTAAGTCACACAGCACAACTCAAGGCGGCTCTGAACCCCTTTACTTTCTCACATCAGTTTGGTACAGAACCTTCTCTCCCTGAATGTCACAGATCAGTTAGAATAAGAGAAAAATATGTTTTTCCTCAAATGTTATTTCCATGTCAAAGCCACCTGGAGAGACCCTCTGCAAGGTGGAAATGCACTTGTTTAAGCAGTTCCAGATGCTATTACACTGGATTAGATGTGTGTGTGTGTGTGTGTGTGTGTGTGTGTGTGTGTG
>NW_015113729.1:0-617 GCF_001443285.1 Poecilia latipinna
TCTGTCCTAGAATGTGGTTAGATGTGCCCCATTTATTTTTTTTTTATTTTGAGCACCTTCCCCTTTAGTTGTCTCTGTACGGCCCTGCTCGGCCCCATGGGGACAAAAGAGTGGAACGGCGCAGGTAGCCACGTGATAAGAAGTGCCTCCCACAATCGAGAACCTATGTAACCCCCCAGCCCAAGAAAATGCATTAGTTCCTTCTTCGTAGCTGGAACAGGAAACTTCTGTACTGCCTGAACCTTTGCTGCAACAGGGCGGACCTCACCTTGGTCAACCACACAACATAATAAGTAACAGTCGCTCGTCTGAATTCACATTTGGCCAGGGTGACTGTTAACCTCGCACCCGCCAAACGTTTGAAAAGCGCCAAACGTGGAGCACGTGCTCTTCCCAGGTATCAGAGTACACCACCACGTCATCCAAATAGACCGCACAACCAGCCATGTCACCATCCCCTCTGTTCATTAGTCTTTGAAACGTCGCCGGTGCATTTCTCAGGCCAAACGGCATCACTGTGTAAGAATACAAGCCTGTAAGAGTAACAAACACGTGCACGCTTTGCTAATGGCACCTGCCAGTAATCCTTTAAGACAGTGGTCCCCAGCCCCCGGTCC
>NW_015113729.1:1377-3795 GCF_001443285.1 Poecilia latipinna
GCCCAAATTGGGCATATTCAGGACTTAGCGGGAACACCAACATGCAGAAGCCTTATCTGACGGTTCACAATCCCACCCCCACAGCCCCCGGGCAGCAGCAAAATTTTTTAAGTCTTGACCAGTCTGTGGTAATAAAAAGGTTGGGGACCTCTGCTTTAAGAGATCAAATTTACTAACAAAATTAGCAGAACCCACCTGATCAAAGCAATCATCTATTCTAGGCAACAGAATACAGTCTGGTTTTGTAACGGCATTAAGCTTGCGAACGTGGGGTCTTATCAGACCTCGGGACCAGAATACATGGAGGTGCCCAACTGGATATACTCGGTTCTGCAATCCCATTATGAAGCATGTAATCCACTCCCGCATCCAAGTGCTTATGCTTCTCCAGATTAACCCTTTAAAACCGGTATTAAGTAGTTCTGATTGGAAACCCTCTCCAGAACTGTGTATGGGCCAATGAATTTCGCCTGAAAAGGAGAAGTCATGACTGGACACAAAGCCAACACTTGATCACCAGGCAGAAATGAGCACGCCTCAGCACGCCGATCAAACAAGCTTTTCATATTCCTCTGTGCTACAGTCAGTTTCTCTTTAGCAAGTTCCCGCGCCAGATGCAAGCGTCTTCTGAAACCATTTACATAATCCACCAAGTTTTTCGGTGGAACAGACTCTTTAAGCCTGTCCACCACCACAGCCAAAGGGACCCTTCACGGTGTGTGCAAAAACAAGTTCATTGGGGCTAAACCCGGTGCTTTCCTGGGTTACCTCCCTGGCTGCCAGCATCAGCCAAGACAATCCTTCCTTCCAGTCGCCCGCCAGTTCTGTACAGTAAGCGCGCAGGAGAGACTTCAGGGACCTGTGGAAGTGCTCTAATGCCCCCTGACTCTCTGGATGATACGCTGTTGCTTTACTGTGTCGCACCCGTAATTGTTTCTAAACCTGACCGAACAAATGAGATGAAAAATTCGTTCCTTTGTCAGACTGTATTACTTTAGGGATGCCAAACATCGAAAAGAACTGAGTGAGCGCACGTACAACTGACCTAGCAGTTATTGTACGTAACGGACAAGCTGTGTTCGCACAATGTCCGCCCACAAACGCGCTCCAGCCAAACAGTTACCCAAAATCACAGAGACTCCATCCGTTGGCAAAGTAGGGCACACAGCCAACAGTGCGTCACCAGTAAACAGTTCGCACTCGAGAGACACTTTATGTAACAGAACAAACATTACCTTTAATCCCATTCTCCAAATCGGAACACAAGCACCTGTCTCAGACTCACCCGAGAACGGCAACACGTCAGTTCTAATGAAGGAGTCAAACGCCCCAGTGTCTCTCAGAATCTTAACTCGAACATTTTCCTCGCTGTTGGGCAGTGACACATACCCATCACAAATGAACAGCAGGGCCGAGCTGAAATTGTGATACCGCAACTACCGTGGCACTTCCAGTGGCAGGTGTCATTAGGTGTCACAGGTGCCACTGTTTTCGGGACTAGCTGTCAGTGTTACCACTGGCTTCGGAAAATGGACTACATATCCCATGATGATTTATTACTTGTAGAAGAAGAACTTGAAGACAGACGAAGAAGAAAGAATTTAAGAGTTTTTTTTTCGCAGAAAGACTTATGTCAGCTGAATTCCTACACTTTTTCGTATATCATTATGTATGATTCGTTCATCCTATTTATTCACTAAAGTTCATCTGAATAGTCCAACCGACTCCATTCGTCTTTGAATTAATCAAATACACAGCAGGTATCAGGGATGCCATTGGTTTCGGCACCTTTGTAACTGAGTCTGGCTTCCACTAGAGCTGCTGTTAGGTGTCCAGGATGTTTCAGAGCTGTCGCAACTGGTGCCGATGTTTTGGGGGATGGCAATTACAGTTTTTGGAAAACGTGTTACTTATCCGGTTTATAAATTTTTATTTCAATGGTAATTGTATTGGTTAATTATCCGTTTAACACCTTAAATATTTTTGACTTAATTTAATTGAAGGAAGATGTCCAACGTAATTGAATCTACCACTAAGTGTCACTATTACAGTGGAACCTCTTGAACCCCGTTGGGTTGCCAGATAGGGCTTTGGCCAAGATGGAAATACGTAGTAGTTGTGTAAAACGTATATTGTAGAAATTAATAAAGTTTGAAAAATTATTTTTAAGCGTAATGATTATAATTTCTCATGGAGGAATAATAAGTTATTTGATCCTGATGTAGTAAATTCACACGTTGACTAAACATGAATTTTACAGTAGACTTCAAAAGATTTCAGAGAGGGATTTTATAATACACAAATATTTTAGTTCTTGGTTATTGAAAACTTAATTATATGTTATTGTTGTTTAAAGTATTTACATACAATGGCTAATAAATATTGACAAATCAATTACTATGCATATACTTTGTGACA
>NW_015113729.1:6582-17818 GCF_001443285.1 Poecilia latipinna
AACGTATATACGTATATACGTTATACAAATTAATAAAGTTTGAAAAAACAATTTTAAGCATAATGATTATAATTTCTCATGGATGAATAATAAGTTATTTGATCCTGATGTAGTAAACATAATGTCACTCTGGACATAATGTCACTCTGGAATTGTCAATATCTCATGTTGCCACTGTCACTAATATTAACTAATAAGTCAATATTAGTGAACTTACCCGGTTTAATAATCAATAGCATTATATTAAGGTCATTTTATGAAAATAATTATAATCCGGAACTGACAGGAGCTTGTCAGCACTGACATACCACAGCGACCTAGTGTCAGTTGTAGTGGTAGGTACCTAGTGGTAGCTATTATCAGCTGTTGCAGAAGAGGTCCCATCTGACAGTGCAGGAGTTGTCTTTCACTGTTTAAGTCTGAACACCGGCTGTATATTTAAATATGTATGAGAATTATGTTTTAATTGAGATATATTTTATTTCTATTTGTTTTGAACTAAAGTTATTCATATGCTACATTATATCTAAAACAGATAGAATGAGGTCACAGCAGCCCGTGGCACCCATGGCCATTTGTGCCACCTTACCTGATGGTAAGGTGCCACTTGTGCCACCTTACCCGGTGGCCTTACGGCAGCTGTCAACATGTTTTCACTGAGGTTCTTTATTAGAAATTTTAAACTGAAATTTGAGACTGTATCCAAAATAGGCCAGGGCGTATTTGCTTGTTTGAGGGAACACAACCCTTAAGAGGAAATGCAATACTTTGTGCCAGATCCACATGTATTTTCTTGAATTATAAATTCATTCATATTAAATCTGAAACAGAAGCTGTCACCAAAGAATATTCTATTCCTATTCTACTGTTTTCCCCACTAAGCATATTTAAATATGCTGAACTATGTATAATACAATTAAAAAATACCTTAAAAATACAATTGTTTATAAATGTAGCTGTTTGTATAAGGTTTCCAGTAACAAAACAGCGTTATAAAATATTTTTAATGAATTTTTTTAAGTTTTTGTTGGCTCTAGTGGCCTTTATTTGAAAGTAGTTCAACAGGAAAGAGGGCAATGAGAGAGGGGGAAAGACACGCAGCAAATGTCCCTAGGCTGGGAATCAAACCTGCAATCACCGCCACGAGGACCACCGTGTTATAAAAGATTAAATGCGCAAATATGTCATTGTGCCTGCCAAATGACACTGAGTGGAGCGGTCGACCGCTCTAAGATGGCCACCCTATATCTCGTCAGCGACAAAAGGCGAGAGCGGTCCATGAGGCATGGGAGGTGCCAGTATGAGGTTGCGGCAGCCCTTGGAAGGTGCCGACTTCAGCCAAAGTCAGTGGCAACACTGACAGCTAGCCCTGAAAACAGTAGCACTTGTGACACCTGCCACCGGAAGTGCCACGATAGGTGTGGTGTCACGATTTGCGCCTGCTTTTTCTCCGAATGAAAGGCGAATATGAGACACCTGCTTCAAAAGACCGAGCGTCCTTCGTGTCCTTTAAAGGACTCCGCACTGGAGTAGCCAAGCCAACTCCTTAAGGAGCAGTCTGAAACTTTTTTGCTTCAATCTTGAGCTGGTTATAGTCTGCTTTAATGTGTCTATGTCTGTGACAGTAATGACAAACTCGATCATCCCGAACAACTGGAATTTTAAACTGTCTCGCCTCATTTGGCTAAGAGACACCACCAACCCTATCAATGCAGTTCACATTTCGCCCAAAAAATTGTTTGAAACCAACATGATCTGAATAATACTTATGAGTCAGCACATAATCGTCTGCCAACACTTGCAGCTTCAGACACGCTCTTAGCTTTCTGCTCATAGGTAGCAATATTTTCCGGTAAGAAAATTCCTCCAACAAAATTAGATCGCGGAGCTGATCAAAGTTCTTAACATTTTGTGCAGCACACCACTGATCAAATAAGGCAGTTCTAACACACCCAAATTCAGTGCATCTCTGATTGTCAGCTTTTTTATAACGACGAAATGCTGTTAGAAAATTTATGTCAAACTCTGCCCCCGCAGAACCGTTTTCTTTATCAGCAGAAACACGTGCCGAGTCGCATTTCGCAGCTGCCTCCAATTCCAATTTACGCATCTCAACGTAATGCTGCAGCTCTTTCTCTCGGATCTCCAAACGACGCATCTCAAACTCCAACTCCATTTTTCGCACCTCACCGCTAGATGCCCCAACTTCACCCTGGGTGGTTGGTGTGGGAAGTGGCAAAACATTTTGCTCAACCAACGCAGCATATAATCGCCTTTTAATAACCTCCTTTTTCTCTTGTTTAATCACAGGTATTTCAAAATGAGCAGCAATGGCTAAGAGATAGTTTTTACCAATACCACTTAACTTCTCTAACAAAGGATCAGCCACAAAATCGTTCAGATCAAACTCCATTTTCAAACAAAACTGTAGTCACATGCCACAGGAAAAAAGGCCAAGCTAGACGCCAAATACAGCGTGAAGTGAAAGCAAATAGAAATGAGTGTACAATGGTTCCAAAGCAACCCTGTCCCCACTTTACCTGCCTGCCACGACTCACCTGTCTAACTGACTCCTGGCTCTTCACGTGGTTCTGCGGTGGGTTTATTAAGCACCAAACCAGTAAGAAATTAATCTCACGGATTGCTCCCAAGATCGCTGCTTGCACAGTGAACGCCAACCGCAAACCCCCACGACACTACCAAAACAACAAACAGATAAAGTCTAAAGCGACAGCACCTCTTAGCCTTGCAGGAGACACAGTCACTAAAACAGAACCAACACTGATGCACAAGCCCAAAAACATTTCACTCACCTGTATATCGGACCAACCTACCAAACATGCCACAGCTGCCCACAACAAACAAGCTGGTTAACAAAGCTGTATCCAACCCACACGGTGATGTCACTGCTCCCTCCTACCAATGCGAAAAAGATGAATGAAGCACGTAAACCAGCAAATTTCCAAACTGTAGAAATTTGGCTTTTGACGAGCCCCCATTTGTTACGGCCCGGCTCGGATGGCCGCAACAAATAAAAGTTAGGACACGGCAACCAGACACATTTTTAGCCCTTCAGAGGCATTTGTTTAAAAACAAGCACCTCCCACAATCGAGAACCTATGTAACAGACAATTTACCGGCCACACAGCACACTCAGCAGGGGCCGTCACTAACATTTGGGCCAGACAAAGAACATGTGATGTTAGTCTTTGTATGAGCCCAACATCTCTATAGAGTAGATTGAATCTGTCATGAAGGAAAGAGGAAAACATTAAGGAGGAAAGGAGAAGAGATCGGCCAAGAGAGAGCCAATGAATGCTTGCAGCACTGAATTCAATTGTTCTGAACCAACACAATCTCTAACATGTGGCATATTTAAAATGGCAGAGCTACTCAATATAACACAAGAATATTACAATGTATAATCAGGCAAAACATGAAGCTGGCATGCAACAGAAAGCCATTTAACAAATAGTCTTATTTTTAAAACATAATTGAGTCCAGATAATAGAACGGTCTCAGTTTGAGTTAATAGGCAGTCGGGTGGAAGCAACGTCCAAAAATTGATGTAAACAGAAAAAACAGTTTCTGTGGGAACCAGTATTTCAAACAGTTTAGATATTCCAGCAACCACATGATTGCTGGTTGGGAGATGGATATGAGGTCAATACATGACTATCAGGCAGGGACTCGATGTATCACAAATCAGCTGAAAATGAGCCAAAATCTCACAGTGTATCCTCAGATTAAGCTAAATTATTTACAAAGTGACTGATTACAAAAAAGAAATCGATATTTTTCAGTAATATGAATTAAGCCCTGATTTCAATCACAAAGAGCTTGTAGAAGGATATACAAATCTTTTATTTCATTATCAATGCTCTTAACAAATAAAAGTAATTTAGTTGAGCAAGGGGGCTGCACAATGGCACAGTAAGTAGCACTGTTGCCTTGTAGCAAGAAGGTCCTGGGTTCGATTTCCAGCCCGGTGTCACAGGGTTCTCCCTGTGCATGGTGGGTTCTCTCTGGGTACCCTGACTTCCTCCCACAGTCCAAAAACATGACTGTCAGGTTAATTGGTCTTTCTAAATTCTCTGTGAGTGTGTGTATGGTTGTTTGTCCTGTCTGTCTCTGTGTTGCCCTACGGGTGACCTTTCACCCGAAATGTCTCTCTGGAGATAGGCACCAGCATCCCTCCAGACCCCATTAGGGACAAGGCTGTACAGAAAATGGATGGATGGACAGGTAGGTGACCAAGTCTAAAACTGGAAACGTCTACTGATTTACTATAAATATCAATCTACTAATAATTTGGCTTTCTTTTAATATTTTACTAGCATAAAACAAGAACCAAAAAAAAAAAAACATTAATACAGATGTAATTTTTGTTGTTTTTTTGTTTTCCTGGAATTTGTAACTTACCAAATCTGTAGCTATAGAGAATCCAGTGAAGAAGACAAAAGTAACGAAAGAAGATAGACTTCCATTTTAGTTTCCACATCTCATTGCCAATTACTTGTCTCGTGAAAGACTTGAAATTAACATGGAAGCACAAGGAAAGGATTTGTACACCTGTTGTACTAAGATAACACAAAAATATGTGGATTTAAAAGAAAAAATCAGGAGGAAAGAAGGTACAATGAGGTGAGAGGAGATGAAAGGAAATAAAAAGGTCAGGCTCACCTTGTTTTCCCCTGAAACGTCTACGGATTTTCCTCTTTTCTTTGTTTTTTATAGCTGTGTCAGTCCAAGCAGATTATATAAACTTGATTAAAAGAGCAGTGTGAGGTGACCTTATCTTAAAGTTTATTTTATGAGTAGAAACTTTCAGTTAAGACTGTTTTCTAAGAAGGAACCAAACAGAACTTTTTCTGCCGCAGAAAGGTTCATTGATAGAAACGGGGACTGAAGGACAAAAAAATCGCTTTTTACTTGACTTCATATTGTTTGTATTTATAGTGAGCTAATAAAAATAATGTAAAGTCATCGGTGAAAAAAACGAAGCAGTAAATCATTTACTATTTTCCCACCAGCAAATTCTCCGTCACTTTGGATTTTGTCATCCTACTTAGTTGCTGAGAATTATTTTACAGTTCAGCCCAACAATGATTCATAACCATGGCAGATTTAGATAAAGTGGACTAATTAATTTTACCAAGATATTTCTTCAGATACAAAGTAATGTTAACTTTTATGAGGCATCCAATGTCAGTCTGGCAAATAATGAACAAAACCAGTTCATCTGTAGCTTTCCTTTGGAAATTTGAAAGCAGGAAAAAGACTTCCAGACCTTGGCTGGCACTTTGAATGATACCTTCACTCTGTAGTGGACCCCTCGCCTTCCTTTCTTCTGGAAAACATCCAGTAATTTCTGATAGAATGATCTGCCGGAGTGGTGCTGCTCAGCACTGCCAAGGAACCAATTTCAGCTTTGGATGAAGTCAGCGAAAGCTGCTGCCTGGGCTTCAGCAACACTTCATATTTAAAGCATAAACAAACTGGAGCAGGACACCCGGGTCTCCCCGTCTTTCAGGTCAGAACCTCAACCCCTCTTAGCAACAGACGGTGGCCCATGCTTGACACACAGCTCAGCAGGATTTTACTATATGCTTAGATGACTGCATTTGCTTCATCATCCTCTCAACTCTTGCAGCCTTTGACGTTCTGCCCTCATCTTTCTTACTTACCTTGATTAGTTTGGGAAAGACGCCAGAGAGAGCTCTCATTCCATCGTGGATTTCCTTCATCATTAACTTTCTTTCAAGTTGTTATGAGTTTGCATTTGCAAAAGTACAATATTTATAAAATCTGTTTGAGAAGACAACGAGGAAGCCTGGAAATGAATTTACTCAGATTCATCTGTCGGCTACAAATCGACAAAACACTTTAGGATTTCCTGTAGAACAAAAAAGAAAACCAGGAAAACCATATAGGTGCAGCTATTCTGCTGCACCTATATGTTTTTTTATAAATATATATTTATATTCTACCCACTTTGCGGAATTTCAGTCAGAAGTGTTGTGATTATAGATTCACCAAACTTATATTAACATCTGTATCTGTCCTGATATTGAGAGAAATTCTACATCAGATATCAGTAACAGATTTGTTGCAGTTTATTTTTACATGTCTGACCAAGTTAGTCAACCAATTGTTTTTGTCAGTTTCATCCATCCATCCATCCATCCATCCATCCATCCATCCATCCATCCATCCATCCATCCATCCATCCATCTATTCTTTAACACACTCGTCCCTAGTGGAGTCATGAGGGGCCCTAGTGTCTATCTCCAGCGGTGAACAGGCGAGAGTCACGGTCACCTGGACAGGTCACCAGTTCATCACAGAGTTTGAATTTCTTTCTTATTTATTTTGCATTGGCTGTTCTTTTCCTAATTGCTCTGACTGAACAAATTAAAGTTGTTTTTACATGCTTGACCAACTTTTGAAGCTGCTGGTGTATTTAAGTGTCCTGTATTGGTTCAGAGTTATCAGATAAATTTGTAATTCAGCACATTTGTCTGTGTTTAAAAAAAACAAGAAAGACATTCTGTAAAATCAATCCAGCACTGTTTTTCGGTATTGGATCAGTATTGGCCTAGCTGTAACATCTATTCTCTGTGACCATAATGAACAAAAACAAAACATTCAGGATCCTGAGTGTGACTCAAGGAGTTCCAGGCTGAAGATTCACCCGAAACCATAATTGCTCATGATTTCGCCGACACTGTTTACACTCTGCTCTTAGTTACAATTTTGTTAAGAAGAATGGGCCAAAAGATAGCCATTCTTCTTAAGAATGGGCTTGTGAATATATTACCATATTCACAAACATTTGAGGCTGGAATTGCTGCCAAATGTAGCTCAACAAAGCATTAAGTAAAGGCTGAGAATACTTGCATAAATCTGATTTCTTGTATTTGCATCTTTGATAAATTTACCAAATTTTGAGGAAAGAGATTCATGTAATACAATTTGGAATAAGGTTGAATAAGAACATAAAATGTGAGAAATGTGATCTCCATTGAATACATTCCTGACATACTGGAAGCGGAATATATCAAATAATTTTGAATCTCATCAACAACTTGGTATGCCGATGTGAGTAAAGCGCCACTAACAGAGTAGAATGAGATTATGTAATTCTGTTATCGGGTCACTGCTATAATTTTTGCTTGTATCTAGTGTTTCTGTAGTTGCGACAGGTTAACTTTGGCATTTCAGAGTAGAATTAAGTAGAAAGATGATGCTACTTTGTTTACTTAGAGCTACTTATCTTTAGCATTAAAACTTAAGGTAGATATATGATGCTGTGGTGCAGTGGTCCCCAAAGTTGGTCCATAAGGGCCGGCATCCTGCATGTTTTAGTTCTCTCCCTGGTGGTAGTTACAAACTTTTCAGCATGTCAATGTTCCTCTCAGGCCTTCCAATGAGCCATCATTTGATCCAGGTGCGCTAAACCAGGGAGAGACCTAAAACATGCAGGATGTCGGCCCTCAAGGACCGACTTTGGGGACCACTGCTGTGGTGGGATTTCCCCTCACTCTTTCTATAGCTGATCTACGCTTAAGATATGCTATGGAAGCTCTTTGGTTCAAAATCTGAAATATGTTTTTCAAACTAGTAAAACGTAGATGGCTAAAGCCCCCCTATAAAGCTGTATGATGTTTTCTCTTCATTTCAGATCAAAGAACTTTCTGGATCAAAACTATACATAAACCAAAATTACTGTCTGTACCATTGCCACAGAAAACAAAGTAAATGATGTGAGTAAATGAGTAAATATTAGTGTGTTATTAGCTGAAATGTGACCGAGTCAACAAACACCTGCTGTTTATTTCACATCATGTCATACACTCTATTTTGTCTCCGTATAATTTTAATCAGTAAAAGTGCTCCTCCACTGGTACAAGTTCCCACTCCCAGTGTCAGTTTGGTGTGTTTAGTGAGAAATTCATCATGTCCCCAACACAAAAAACAAAACTAACAGAGCAGCCTCTAATTAAACCGTACGCTCCAGCACTTAAACCTATTAACGCTGGAGGGGATGTTTGTGTGTTTGTACCAAGGTGGTCTAACTACGCCGACAGGAGCCAAGTTGGTGTTGTCCTCTAAAGCTGAACCATGCAGATATATTTTTAGATGTGGTTATTTTATCCACACAGCTAGCTCTTAGCACAGCTGGAGCTTTCTAACATTTCATTCAGCCAAAGGTTTTTGTACAGATGATTAACTCTGCATTCTGTACTTTTCACTTTTAATCTCCCATGTTTTAGCTTCACAGTTCTTCACAGGTGTTTTTCCTGAACATTTGAGATTTTACTTAACCCTCTTATGATTCTAGTGATTTTTAAAAAAATCAATAATTTATGCTCAAATGGCCAATGACAAAAAACATTGGCCATTTGTGTCAAATTTAGGTGTATTTGCAAAGGTTTTTCATTGCTTCGGCTGTGTGTTCACATAGACTATGCGTCTTGTAAGACCAGAAGTAATCACTTTTGAAAACGGCTCTGAGTGAAAAAATTTCAATATGCTTTTTCATCGCACTAATATACATGGGAGTCGCGTATTTTTTCAAATAATAATGTCTTTGCCATCGTAACACGAACATGATGCTTCTTCCATGTTTTTGTGTTGCTCTTCAGTTTACAGTGCCACCGACTGGTTGATTTAATACAGTGGTTTCCAAACATTTTCTGCGCCCCCCCCTATGGATTACAAATGGACACATGTGACGGGGGCAAAATGTATGTACGTAGCTGAAAATAGACACCAACATTGGTAGCCTATAAGGTACTTGTTAAGCTTAAGGTTCTGTATTGATATTAGCTAGTCATCTTTTAACTAACATTACCTGCATCCAACAGCTTTACTCAACTCAGTCGGTTAGTTTGGAGGGAAAAACTGAAAAGTTCTTTGCGTTTTGCTGGTTTGCTGCCGTGATTCTAACACAAACCTACGTAGCTCCGCACAGCAGCAGCAGGTCTCCTTCATAGGTGTAAACCCAGCACAAGCGTCGTAGCGCTCATGTTGCATTTAAAGGCGGCTCGGAAAAACAGGTTACAACATGTTAACGGATTAAACAGTTTTAACTGCAGATAAAAGTGACAGAGGACACAAATATGGGAAGTGTGGAAGCCTCTACTGTATCAAATTGACAGGAATAACAGAGAGTTGGCCATTCTAAGGTAAAAACCCAGCACATACAGTGTTCATGTTTTTTGTTGTTTTTTTTCACCCAGACGGCTTCCCGCGCCCCCCCTGCAATGACACGGCGCCCCCCCTAGGGGGCGCGCCCCACAGTTTGGGAACCTCTGATTTAATACATGAAGTAACCTTAGTACTTCATTTGTAGATGATATAGATACAGTTAAATGGTAAATACATTACTCTGCATAGTTGTCTTGATGACTCAAAGCTCATTTAACCTTCAAATTTCTTTAACCTTCAAATTTCAAACCTTCAAATTTCTAACCTCAAACATTTGCATGAAGCTGGAATTAGATTCTTCTTATGTGACCCAAAATCTGCATTAATACTGTTTAACATCTAAATTTCATACAATTTTACCAAAAACGCTTGGAAAAAAAGGAGTATGCTGACACAGGTCATGCTAAAAAAAAAAAAAAATATATATATATATATATATATATATATATATATATATATATATATAGATACATCTGAAGGAAATATAGATGGTTTTCAGGGGCAGATTATGTTGGGTTGTGGATGTAAGACTTCTTGTAGCCTAACTATTTTATTGGAGTCCATTAATTAGACACTTGTAGATGTGAAAAGAACGTATTTGTTTGAGAGAGCTATGTTCTGTCAGTGATAAAATGATGAAGCATATATGTTCTTCAAAATTAGTTAAAATCAAATGAAAAAAAGGAGGGCGTTTCTAATGTTGCTAGGTAACAGAACGACGTACTTTACGAAAGTAAAAAGAATGTAATGTATATCAACACTTGTCAGATAAGAGAAGCAGTAGTTTGGATGACGCTATAATGACCATAAATTTATTAATTTATTCATAAATGAAGTCACATGAACAACACAGTAGCTGAGCAGAATGGGGTTATGGTTATAATTAATGTCGGAAGAGTTCACAGCCCCCTCCTTGAAGCATACAAGGCAGCCATATTAGCTTACTACATTAGCGGTAGCATCTCCCGGAAAATTACGACTTTACTAAGACTGCCTGTCTCAGTCTAACCTAAGACAACATACAAACAACCCAGAAAGTTGCCATCCTTCAGTTCTCTTTAAAGATTCTAGACTTGGCGCAAGTGGTATTCCTTTTTGAAATAAAACACGGGAAAATTGGGTGTGGGACAGCCAAGAGAAGGGGGAGAGGGGGCTGGGGGTCTAGGAGGTAGCGAAAACTAATATGCCAGCATTACACGGTGTAAGATTAACAACGGCCCAAACCCGTGTTTTAAATCAACCTTTAAGATAATGTATTAAACCTCATGCGCAAAATAAAATATACTACAGAAATATGAAAGCATAGACTCACCGTTGGGGTTGGGTTTGCGTTCGCCTCCATGGTCGCTAGCCTCGGTGATGCTGGTATTTCTTCACTATGACACCTGCGTCATGTGATTGGCTGGGTTTTGAAATCTGACAATGATTGCTAATGTCTGTGACCTGAAGTAACCTTGCCATTTTTGTACAGCAAATTTTTAGACGCTGAATTTGAGACAGCGAATTTGAGCAAATTGAATTTTTAGGACACTGGAAATATTGCATTTGAATTTTTAAAAGTTGAATTTTTTTATATGTTGATTTTTTTTTTAACACTGAAAAAATATATATTGAAAATTTTATCTTTGAAATAGGAATGTGAATTTTTTTTTACATATTAAAATTGCAAACATGTACAAATAATGACACTGAATTTTTCTTTAAATTGAATTCGGATGCATTTTTTATTCAAATTCTGATGGCACATATTTACTTCCATACACCACAGCAAGCATGTACAAATAATGACACTGAATTTTTTTTTAAATTGAATTCGGATGCATTTTTTATTCAAATTCTGATGGCACATATTTACTTCCATACACCACAGCAAGCATGTACAAATAATGACACTGAATTTTTTTTTAAATTGAATTCGGATGCATTTTTTATTCAAATTCTGATGGCACATATTTACTTCCATACATATTGGTGTTTAAAATTCAATTAAGCTGCTTAGATTGGGGATTTAGTGGAGACGGGT
>NW_015113729.1:20218-20991 GCF_001443285.1 Poecilia latipinna
TGACAAATATACCTTCCGATCAGCAGGTGGCAGCATCACTTCATGTTCTCATAGCTGCACTATGACTGCACTCGCCTCTTGCAACCATAGACATTAATATGTAGACGCCTCATGGAGCGGGTCGGCCCGTTGCAGCGATACGTAATCGCGTCCGCCATATTGAATGTGGCATCTCTGCCAGTAAGCTAATACAAATGAATGGACCGAACTTCAGAAAATGCCATTCCACAAAGTATTTTTAGCTAATGTTCGTCATCGACCCACTCACATATAAACGTGAATATATTTGGAAATTAAACAATCACCAAAGACAACATTTATGACTTTTCATTATATTTTAATTGTAATTTCTGAATAAAGAAAATAAATGTGAAACAATTGATTTTGATAAATTGTTTTTATATATACAGTAATCAACATTTATGAACATATGTACACACAGACGTCAATATATTAAATAATAAAATATATGTATATATAAAATATATATATTATTTATTTATTAGTTAACAAATAAAAAATATTTTATTATTCAAATGAATAATATATAAGAAATTTTTATATATATATATATATATAGCTGACTGTATAGCTCAGTGGGTAAGACACCAGTCTACCACCCGGGAGACCGGGGTTCGAATCCAGGCTGGGTGCAAGTTACAACAGTGCAATTGAGCTATGCAGTGTGGGTCCCTAGGCAAGACCCTTGGAGCTATATAGCCTACCTCATACCATGAGAGACATTGATAAGCATAACATGCCGGCTCAGACGT
>NW_015113729.1:26179-42083 GCF_001443285.1 Poecilia latipinna
TATATATATATATATATTACAGACAACCCACTTATGGTATATTTAGACCTTTAAAAAGGCATCCAAATGTAAACACGAACCAGTTTTGCATCCAGACAAAAGCAAAAATGATATCAAAGATGCAGATTTAAATGTTATTCCCTGATACTTACAGCCTGAGATCCACGTATCGATTCCCCACACCTTATAAAACCTTCCAGGTTATCCGGAGTTCAAAAGAGAAGGAAGTACGGTATCTTCTGAAAGTATTTTTCAAATGTTGCTTTGTAAACATCTCAAAATTTTCTTAATTGGGATTTTTACATGATTGGGTAAAGGATGCTTACAGATTTTATAGGAATAAAAAATACATATTTGTGTTTAGACTCCCTGAGTATCTTATCATTAATCATGAGAAATTTCTTATTATTAATTTTAATTTACTTCAATTAATGATGTTTTAACCCCCCCAAAACGACAGCATTGCAGGGATTATTTTGACTATTTTCTCCACTAGTTGTTCCATCAATTAGGATTACACAAAGGGTTTTTTACTGACCAGGAGAGCTTTGAATGTAACTGAAATATAAATGCATGGCACACTCACTTTTCAGATTTCTATTTGCAAAAAAGAAAGATTGTGTATAATTTTCATTCTGCCTAACCATGGTGCACTACTCTGTTAGTCTGTCACATAACATTAAGTAAAATAAATTGAAGTTTGTGTTTTAAAGTGACAAAATGTGAAATTGCAGAAGTTGCCATCAGGCTGTGAAGAACATGATTTAATTGACAACTAATTTAAATGTAAGGAAATACTTTTCATTGGCTGCAACTCTATTTCTCTTTCAGCAACCAATGCTGAAAGAGAAATCGGAGGAGAAAACAGCTAATACTGCTGTCTGTATTTTGATAAGCGTTTCCTTCAGAAAGCAGGAAGTCTGTGATTAAAGTGATTATTTTGCATTTGTTGTTTAAGATGGATTGACTTGTTTTCTTCAGATTGGGAGCTGTTCCTTATTGCTCACCGAGCTCTCTGTGTTTTCTCATGAAGCCCAAAGGTAAAGTTGGAACAAAAGGAAAGAAGCAGATCTATGAGGAGAACGAGGCAACGCTCAAGTTCTACACCAGAGTCATCCTGGGAGCCAACGTGAGACACACACACACACATTCATCTTGGTCTTTCTGCAAAAAATATCCTATTAATTGATGTAATTTTTAAACTTGGCATTGTTTTGCAATTGTGAAAAAGAACAGGTAGATTATTAGTGTCACAATCAAAGTTCAGGTCGATTTAAGACTCCTTTCATGCTCTTTCTTACAAGCCAAAACATAAGTTAGGCAAAAAAATAAATAACTCAATAAAATCAGTTTTGGGAAGGTGAAGGTATGAAAAACTAGCTGATGTTGAGAAGTTTGAAGAAGCGAGATGGTTAAAGCTCCTTTAGTTCTCTGTTGGTGTTCTTTTTTTTTTGCGCCAGGAAATATTTCCGAATGAGGAGAAAAGGGTAGAAACTAGAAAGCTTCTCTCCGCCCGCTGAGCGGCAGTGCACAGCAACAGGTAGGGTAGAAGCAGTTCAATGTTAGTGTGTCCTCCTTGCAGCCAGAGAAGACTCCAATCACATTCTGGCATCTTATTAAAAAAACAGCTGAAGCCATAAGATTGCTATGAAAAAATATTGGTGGTATCCCCTGGTGCTGTTATCCGAGTGTCTAAATTAGATAAATGGGTCCAAAACCCTCTGTTTGGGAGACCTTCAGGTTCAATATGATATGTAAGGTTTTACCAGATCACAAAAATACTAAAAAGAAATTAAAGAGAAAAAAAAAATGTTTTAATTTTGATCAATTAAGCTGATTCCTCTTAAGTGTTGCAGAGTTTTCTATAAGTTTTTTTTCCCCCATTCAGTATATAAAACACCTGTTGCACTAATCTAAACAATAGAAGATAATTTTCAGTTCATCACGTGACTAAGTTTCTTACTTTTGAATACCTTTAAGTGGAAAAGTTGGTTTTGAAGCAAAAATGTTCCATAATTATTTTAGGACACTGATTGGTCACAAATGAAGTTCCTCGCATTTGATTGGACGAATCATGGCGACAATCAGACATTCTGCCCTATCAGAGGTCTTTAATAGAAAACTATCACTCACTGCTTAACGAGAACAAAAAACATTGCTCCGTTTTTGGCAAGTTTCCCCACAACTAATCAGATTTCTCCTGCAGGCAATATATGCTGCTGTGAATTTTTTAGTTTTCTACAGTTCCTCCACCTTTTGGACCTGGGTGAGTCAATTCAAGCTTCTCCTAAACTGTCAGAGCACATCTTGTCGTTTTTCTTGGGCCTGAACTTGTCACATACACACGCACACACGCTTCCCGAAGCTGCTGCTGCTGTTCGCGCTCGCCGTGTACGTTGGGAGCTACCGCTCCATGTCGGCCATGGCCAAGCCCGCGTTTGCTGACGACGGGAGTCTGCTGGATGGAGGAATAGACCTAAACATGGAGCAGGGAATGGCAGAGTCAGTTTTTATTTAATGTAGTAGATAAATTACAGTGTTAGTGTTTGCGAGATGATAATTTCTGCTGTTTTCTTTTTTTGGTTTTAGGCACCTAAAAGATGTAATCTTGCTCACTGCCATCGTTCAAGTGCTTAGCACCCTCTCTGCTTATTTCTGGTACCTTTGGCTGCTGGTGAGAACATTTTCCAGAAGGTGTCAAGAAAATTCTTACCATTTCTGATGCTTTCTTCCCTGATAACATCTTTGTGTGTGTGTGTGTGTGTTTCAGGCCCCAGCTCGGGCTCTTCACCTGCTTTGGGTGAACTTTTTGGGCCCCTGGTTTATGGCGGAAAACCCCTCGGCGCCGGAGGAGGTGAATGAGAAAAAGCAGAGGAGGCAAGAGCGCAGACAGGTGAAGCGGTTCTGATGCTGCGGAGCGGACTGAGCAGTATTTTTATACACAACACAATCTAATATACAGAAAGCGGGGAACTCATAAGTTATGCAGGAAGAAATTTTTTTGTTATTACGTTAAATCCAGTTGAAATCTGATACAGTGGAATCTTGTTTTCCGTGTTTGTTTTCTTTCCGCTTTCTCCTGTAATCAAATTTTCTCCCTAAATTATGAAATGAAATGTTCCCTATTTAGATGATGCCTCCGTCCAAATCGCATTCGTCTTCATGACAAGATTTACGAGTTTAGCTCTTGCAGAATGCACCCCCCCTGCTGATCTTTTTTTTTTTTTTTTGTTCCACACCACTGTCCAAAACAAACTTTTGTAATGTCATGTCTTTAATTTTAATTTTAGTTTTCCTTGTTTTTAAGTCCTCTGTAACAATCTATGTATTGTTGTCACAAAATCAAACTTGAAAGCCTTAATAAGAGGATGGGAACAACTTTGCAATAAAAATTCTCCGTGTGCGTTTGTGAGTTTTTTAATGACAGAAGAGCTGCAAAACGCAATGATGAATTAAAACTGCAGTGACTTTTTTTCTAAAATGGTTAAAAACATTTTTAGTTAAAGAGTTCTCCAACATGAGTTTAGATATTTCATACACTATTCATGAATAAACACAACAAAAGTGTTTTCATTCCGGTGTGTAATATATTGTTCGGTACATATAAAGGATACCTTTTCTTTTAGATAAACTAAAGGAACTATGATTCTTGTATTTCCTATTTCATATTAATTTGTTGCTTAGAAACCAAATCTACAAAACTTTTTGGTGACCAGTACATCCAGTTCTTTGAAGAGGCTATGGTCAAACTTTCTGAGGCAGGAGCAACACGCCCAACCAGCCACCTCAGTGTGGGTCAATAAAATAGACTTTCCCTCTATTGTATGATAATCTCCTCTTTGAAGAGTTCAAATATAATAACAAAAGGTAAAGCAAAAGTGCACCTTTTTTTAATTCTAGGTTTTTTCTGAAGCTCCTTACGTTCTTTAAATGCAGCCAGAAAAGTGCACAAATAATTTCCACTGTCATGTTCTTTGTTAAACAAAAATGAAGTACAAACAGAAGAAAATAACTGCTTTTACCGCATGACCAGATGCAGTCAGTTTTCGGCATCCCTGTGGAGGAGATTTTGCTCCACTTTTCTTCACAGTGAGTCACTGAGCTTCGTTTTTGCGAAGTTCCCTGAATGTCTCACTGCAGGATTTCAGTCTGCGTTACGTTTAAACGGCGAATCTTTGCGCCGTCCTGTTGCAGATTAGCTGCTGCGTTTGTTGTCATGTTAATGGACAGACGGCGTAACATTTGACCCTGTAGAACATGAAGGTATTCAGTGGAGTTCATGTCTGACTCAGTCACCACTGACCATGAAATATACTCTGATGGCTAATTCACAACATTTGATTTGAAATGGGACCACACCTCATACGCACTGCTTCTCTGTGTGACGTCATGGAGAAATAAAAACAAACCAGCCACGATGTCGGAGAGAGGACTGTGGAGCTCCTTCGGTCGGGTTTTATCCTGGATTACAATTTCCATATGTCTATTGTGTGAACTGTGATGATCAACATCGAAGCAAAGCAGTAAGATCATGCGAAGATGTTGGTTGTACCAACAGGGGCTGAAAAACCATTCAGAGAGGAAGAAGCAGTTACTCCAAAGGAAGCCAGATTCCACTTTTGATAGTGGGGACAAATGTGGTCATTTCTGGAGACAAATCCTGTGGTGTGACGAAAGGCTGGCAGCGGCATGTCGTGGGGTTATTTTGCTAAAGGAAGGGTTGGTGCATGAAGAAAATCCTGAGATACTGAAGCAACATATCAAGATATCAGCTGGGAACAGGAAGCTTAGCCACAGTCGGGTCTTCAAAACTGACAATCACCCAAAACATACTGCCAAGTTGGATGTTACGTTACTAAAAGACAACAAAATTAATGTTTCAGATCTCAGTCTGATGGAAAAAATAAATAAATAAATAAACCCTTCAGGCAGAGCTGAAAGTGAACCCACAAACCTGACCCAGTTGCACCAGTTCTTTCAGGGAAAATGGGCCAAAATTCCAGGAAATGAACACAAGAAGAAGAAATCATGCAGCTTACAAAGCGATTCTGTACAACCACTAATGAATGGTATGTAAACTTATGAATCTGAAGGAAGTTAAACATTCTGTTTAAAAAAATTCTGTCATTATTTAGACATTTAGGAGGTAATGTCGGCAATGTAACCCAACCCGAGCAGGAAGGACTTTGTCTGGTTTAACGTTGGAAAGCCAGAAAACAAAAACAAAAAAAGGGTTATGTTTGTACAGTTTGCGCAGATATCTGGTTTCAGTTGTAGCTATTAATAAACATCAATTATGATTCATAAATTTGGTTTTGTTGAAGTGCGAGGCCCGGGGAAATGGTTTCAGATTGCCTGAGACTCTCCTCTGATTGTTCTCAGCTGCGTCTCCATGGCTCTGTTGGGTCGGAGAGATTTTTGGTTTTCAGTGCAGCGTGACGCGATTTGATTTATTCCCCCCAAAAAAAAAAAAAAAAAAAATCTTCTGCTGATTGTTCGTCAATAGTCGAATCAGCAATAATCTCCCACTTGCCATTAAGCTTGAAGTGCCGCGGCCTCCTGAATGAGCAGACAAGCTTTAGTGGGTTTTCCATGCGGCGTGCAGACAAATGCTGTCAGAAATGATTATTAATTGGAGCGTCACATTTAATGGCAGTAGCTGCAACACTTCAAAACACTCATAAGTCAATGCTCAGCGGCTCTTGAAACTGCTCGCCCATTTAGGATTAGTCGCTGGGACTGACAGATAAATGCGCAGATGACAGCCTAATCCCTAAATACTGAAGATATGTCAAACCTCTCAGTGCGGCTTCCGTTTTCGCCCAGTGACTTTAGCCTTATCCTCGAGGCAAAATGCTGCCTAGTAGGTTCCTCCGAGTTGCTCTGTGTATCCACTGTTGACAAAGTGAATTGAGTGATTAAGCCGCAGCTCCAAAGAGAGCCAGTGGGCCGGTAAAGCTCCGGTCTACTCCCAATAAAACTGCAAATTTGCTCAACAAGCTAAAACCTGCTGTGTTTTTTAGCGCCGAGTCTCTGGCACGGTGCGAGGACAAAACGAAAACCTTTGCTTTTATCCAGTGCAGAAATCTAAGCAGATCCCCTTTCTGCTAACTCTATACATTTACGCCCATATTCCCCGAAGAGCTCCCAAAATGCCTTCTCCTTGTTTTCCTGCATCGTTTCCCTCCTTCGTCCCAGCCTTGCGGTCCTATACTGTCTCTATTATAGGGTTATAAACAAAGTAACCAAAATTAGAGCAGCTCTGCATCCAGTTGTCAGGGCCAATCCCAGATGTGGGCTTTGAGATGGACCATGCTGCAGTGTAATTTAGACCTGAGGCCACTGACTTGCATGTAACCCGTCTTCCCCCCTCCTGCACACGTTCCCAAACACACAAAACCCCCGCATATGCTCTCCGTGTTCGGGAAAAGCATGTGCAGCAATGTTGCTGTTTATGTCAACTGTGCTCCGAAGTATTTCTTACAATAATGCGCTTCACGGAGGAATCTCTGTGTTGCTTCCAGCTTAAGAGTGCGAGGGCGAGGTCTTTGTTTACAGTGGCGATAAAACCCAGTTCATCCCGACAACATGAAATGAGGGAGTCGGAGTTGCATTCCTTTTTCCCTGCTTAGTGTGCGAAGCTTGGGGAGAAAACAAACCCCAACGACAGAGCTTTAGGTTTGGCTTTAAAAGTGAAAACGAATGCTGGCACGTTGAGAATCATCTGGGCTGAGATTAAAAGAAGACACTTAGGACAATTGAAATAGATCTCTTTGTCTGGGTCCAACAAAAGGCAAATATTCCCTTTGCGGATCCCCTTGGACTTTGCTGAGTCAGACAAAACAGGAAATTGGAGGGCATTTGGGCGACAGTCGAGCCTTTGACCTTTGAACCCCCAACACTCCCAGTCTTTGAAGTCCAGAGGGAGAATCATAAGCAATTACATGCAACGCCGAGAGCGTCCCCTTGAATGTTTGGCCCGCGCTGCGTAAACAGAACCGGAGCGTCTCGGAGAGTGTTTGGCAGAGCCGTGGGTGTCGTCCTTCTAAGGTCCATCATCTGGACTCTGTTTTTTGGGCCTTGTTTTGTCTAAACCGACCCACACACTGCGCGCCGTTTGGGTCGCAGCGAAGTGGCGCTCGTGCACAAACCGGTTTCTTCGATTCAAAGAAACCCCTTTAAAAGACCAAAACCCGGCAGATGGTGATCCACTTCTCCTCACTATTTCTAGAATTGCCATCATCCGGCTCAAAGATGACACCGGCCGGCCAGCGTTCACAGCTCCGGCCGGAGCCTTAAAAGGAAGCTGTCAAGAATTCCTGCAGCATTTGACTCCTGAGTGTGGGTGGGTGAGTGTGTGCGTGTGTGTGTGCCTGCTTGTTTAACTCTTGTTTAGAGGACATGCATCTGTTTGCAGCCACTCTGTGGCAGCCTGAGGAAAAACAACAAGAAAACAGAACGAGCCTCTTAAGTTTTAAGGTGAACACTTTGTTTAGAGAGAGGCAGGTCACTTTTATGGCCACAGTTATGTCTGGAGGGAATTTACTGAAGTCAGCGTAATGTCCTGTGAAGTGATGGAGACATTTTAAACTTAAGTCGTGGTGGCAAATGCTCCACCCTCTTAGGGATTAGGGGATTGTCACCTCTGCTAAACGTCTCACTTCGTCCCACTGCCAGGCTGTCACCTGCTGCTGCTTGTCACCACCGCAAAACTGAACGCAGATCAATAAAACCACAAAACGACGCATCTGAAGTCTCAACATGCATGCCACAGTTAAATATAGATGAATTCAATGAATCAAATCACACCTCAACACCAGGCGCCGCCTTTAGCCTTTCGAAAACATAAATTCATCTGTAAATATGGAACTGCGGCGTGCATAATGATGAATTTAAAGTTGGCGTGTAAACACCTTGTTGAAAACGATCTATTCCCGTTTAACTGCTGCTGGTTAAAATGTCTGCTACTGTCCGAGCGAGGCGAATATGAGGTGAAGCAATCCCAAAAGGCCGTAAAGGTGAAAATCAAGTTTAGTGCATCTTTTATGTTTCATGGTGAGCTAAAAATGAATAGATTACACCCTTTGATGAAGTTCGCCAAGTTTGTTATTAACCAGTTTGGTTTCTTTGAGTCATTTTTCATGGAGGTAAAAGCAGCTTAAAATGAACTACAGTTAGCAGAGTCGGGGTTAACTTCAACACACACATTGTCCAAAAACAAAAAAATAACTATCGTCCTCCGGCCACTTCTTGTTGTCTCCTTCGTAGTTTTTACCAGTAGTAGCATCCGGCCGTTGATCACATGACTCGGGTGATGCGAAAAAAGTGTTACAATTGCAATTTTCTATTTCAATACAGATGGAAAACATCTCATTCGTCTAGCAAAACTTTTTTTCAAAGTTAGCATGTTTCCGTTAAGCAAATGTATTTTTGTGAGTTCAGTTTGTGAAATTTTATGTTAGATGGAAACACAACTAATGAATTCAAAGTCTGCAGCATATAGTAAGTGTTTACATAAATATTGATCCGATTTAAAGTGACTGACCAAATTAAAACAGAGATCCAGCTAAATGATGTAAAGCAGAGATCTCCTGAGTGCAAGATGATTAGATGTGTCTGGAAGGTCCCTGTTTCATCAACATTCCTGCCACAGTTACAACATGAGGGCAAAGAAAAACAAAACACTCCCAGCATCTAACAAGAAAAGGACTACAGAAAAGTATCAGTCAGGAGTAGGGAACAAAATGGTTCTCAACTCACAGGACATCACAGAAATTTTAGCTAAATTCACCATTAAGAAATGGAGCCAGCCTACACAAAACGCTAAACATTGTGATTGCCACGCGTACAACCACTTGAAGAGACGACATACAGCAGCTGTTGCCATGGTTCTTCATCAGATATCTGCATGGGAAAGTGACACACTGCTGCAAAAAGCTCACCTGACGGGTCAATAATGCAACTTTTTTTGTCCGTCAGACAACACGTTTGAAAAACACTGAGCACTGCTCGTCGCCACAAACGGCACCAAAAAAATAAGATGGTGGCATCCTCATGGTAATGAGGATTTTTCAAAGCATCAAGCCCTGGAAGGACTGAAGGATGGGGGCCTTTTATCTGCCAGTGCAGGAACTATCCAGTGACTTTCAGATTCATCCCTGCTTCAACATATTTGAATTAAAAAGCTGGGCTCCTTCAGATTGACGTTGAATTTAGGAATTGCTTTCTGCAAGGCAACAGCCTACCAGAGAGCTAGAACTTTATTTGACTCATATTAGTGATCTTTGTATCCCTTCATCCATCTTCTGCCGTTCTCTTCTCACTTTTTAAATCATCCACTGATTTGATGCAAAATACAACTTATTCTTGATCGGGAAATGATTTAGTTTCAAAAGCCACACAGCAATCCTCCCTCCGATCATTTGCTTTTCTTTTTTTTTTTTTTTTTACTTTTTAGCTGTTTGATGTTTCATTGGGCAAAAAAATAAATAAAAGTGAGTCAGTAGATGACTGCAGGCTTCAGTGCGAGTGGCGCCAGAGCCTGCATGACTCCCGCTGAACCAGGATCAGTGACGGACAGTCTCCATCGCAGCGGGTTCCCTTCCTCTTCCTTTGTTTTCGACCCGCTTCCTTCCACGTTTTCTTCAGTTCTGTTCCCCCCCCATTGAAGTCTAAACAAACTACAATGCTGTGAAAGTAAACAAATGGACAAATATCATGTCACACAACGTTGGCACTCACCCAACTGGGACCCAGTTTATGAGGACCCTAAAAGGTGCATGATTCTGATACATTCCCAGGAAGGGAAAACATGACACGGGGATATGGTGTACGAACGTGAAACGTGACTGTGATGCAGTTAAATAGGTGTGTGTGCGTGTGTGTGTGTGTATGTTTCTTTCATTGAGTTGGCAAAACTAGGGTCTGTGCTCCATCAGAGAGATGATAACTTTATATAACTGTGATTGTTATAAAACATCGTTATTAGATGTTGTATTTTCTGAAATGTTGGCTTTGTCTGTGTTTCCAAGCTGCTTTTTTGCGTTTTTCCGTGCTGTTTGTTTTCATTCACAACACACCCAAATATGGGCAATAGACAAACAAGAGAAGATAGCAGGAAGTGGCATGCAACACAGCTCATCAGGAGGCCCCATCTGCACACAGCCAAGCAAACATGTTTTCCAGCAGCGTCTCCAACGATCGACTTGATAAGGGAGGCTGTAGTCGAGCTTCACAGTGTCCATTAAGTCTAACAGGATATACAATCAAGAGGAATCTACCAAATAATCTCCACTGGATGAGTTCAGTAGAGAAATCTGATCCTTCCGATGATAATAATTTCCTGATGGAACATGAGCAAGTCATTTTAATGCTCTGTGTGAAAACAAAACAATAAGTCTGCATCACATGCCGTCGCATGCGACAGACTTTATCACGAGAATCCCAAATGTTTTCAGTCAGAATCAAATGCCGCGTTGACTCAGCATCAAGCAGTCAGCTGCGTGTCAATGAGTCCTCGAACGCGTCTTTATGCAACAAGTTTCCAAATTTGTGAACCCGTGATCGCGCTTTTCCACCATTCGAGCCCTTCCATCCCCACCCACCTCATGCTACTACAGCACATGTATAATGGAAGTGTAGATTAATGGTTAATTTCCAGGAAACTTGTGTGTTCTGTCGCAAAGTGCTTTCCATTAATTAGGGACTCTGTTTCTCAGAACAGAGTGCAGCGAGGAGACGAGTGATTAATGACCCAACTAGTGCAGTCAGCAGCCCGTTCAGACCCAGTGGCGAGCGCAAGAGTCAAAGCGGCAAAGACAGAGCAAGAAAAATAAATAATGTGGGCACCGGCAAAAAAAAAAAAAAGGTATGGGATTTCAGTGAAAGGTTAGACGGGTTCAGTTTCAAAGCCAAGAGAGGTTTGATGTGTCTCCTCCGGTGCCAGAGTCCAGCGGACGTTGATGTCTGTGTTTAGAGCAGAGAAATGTTATCGAGGAAACTTCAGGTCCTTGACTTTCACTTTATCAAGGTGAGAAGTTTATTCAGTTGAAGGTAAATGGCCTCCTGATGAGAGAAGATCAGCACTCTTACATCTACTTTGTTAGTGTATGGAAAGGTCATACAACAACCTATCTCCGAGTAGATACTAGTTTACATTAGCATAAAATTTCAACATAATTTTTCCTCCTGAGTAGCAAGATGTCTTATTTTTATTTTATTTTGTTTCATTTTTTTTTGCCACTGTTTTGCTGTTTTATTGAAGAAACTATGAAAATGTGACAATTTCGCTGCAGTGTCATTTCTGCTATTGGGACAAATGGCAACATCAATAAATTAGCAATAAAAGGTTGCACTGTTAGGTGCAGAAATTCCCAATTTGGTGCCATTTTGTGTCTTTTCCACATCCGTCCTAATTAAGCCAATGTTTCCGGATGTATTTGAACTCACCACTGAACATTAAATTTAACTTCCAACCTGGTCGTACCTGCAAATTTTACTTTACAAATTTTGCAGCCAACTGAAGTCACACAACAAAGACACAAATTTTCATCGATCAGACATGCATGCATATAGGTCAATTTATTAGGTACACCTAAGTACAGAGTCTGACCCTGTACTTACAAAGTCAGACTCCTTTTCGTCATCAGAACTGCACTAATTCATCTCAGTCATTTACATAATTTCAAGGACTCATTTAATAATGCTGCTTGTTTTGTTTGTAGCCGGGAATTGCAGAAAGACATACAGTTGCAGGTGAGTATTATGGCCCAATTTCCACTTTCCTTCCCAAACAAAGACTACGACCTCATCCTTTAGTTGACAAACACAGATTGGGGTTTACACTTGAATCAATGCCAGTCCTGCACATGAAGATTTCCATCAGAAATATCCGTCCACATATTGCCAACTTCATAGTAAAGCAGTTAAACCAACAAAATTGAACTACCTACCTCAAATTAGACCGATTTAATTTTACCGGTTAGACATATTAACTGTTGGAGAAACATCACAAATCCTAGAAGTTGCATCAGGGAACAATTAGAGACTAAATGAACGTTAAAACTGTAATTTCTGTATGAATGGAGGTACTTTGACCTGCAACATAATTGGTGCAAGTCATATCTCTGGCTGTCCTGCCATCTTGAGTGTCTGCAGGGAGAGTCGGACAGTCGTGTTCTATTCTCCTCCTGCAGCAGAATATGAAACAAATCAACATCACAAAGCCGTAACACTCTGTGGTGACCCTGAGCCACTGCAGGGATCTCTGCAGGTTCAGGTCACCTGAACCTGGGCTTCAGTCCTGCAGTGGGCCAGTCCATGGTCTGGTATAGTGCATAAATTTCCGTTTAGTGTACAGGAAAATATGGAATAGTTGCACAAAGGTTCAATAAAGTTAATAGAAACAAACAATGATGCTGAGATTCCTGTTCACACGTTCTCCACCAACAGTCAAGGGACGGCGGACGCGAATTAGCTTTTGCTATAAACTGGTACAGCGCATCAAACGGTGACATTTATGTTTGAGTTGTACATTGTACCTTTTTAAATGTAGTTTATTAAGACTCACTTGACAAAGCAACGTTTTACTGTTCTTATCTGACAAAAGTCAGTCGGTATAGTCTTCTGCTGCTGTAGCCCATCGGCCTCCGGTATTCCCATGTTGTGCATTCTGAGACACTATGCTGCATATCTTGGTTGCAATGAGTGTTTATTTAAAATGCGGTTACCCTTCTAACATTTTAAATGCCTCCAACATTCAGTAATATGCTATTTCCCTCTTTTCCCTATTTTGTATCATTCTCAGTAAACGATAAAAATGTTTGTAAATCCCAGCAGGTCAGCAGCTTCTGAAATACTCGGACCAGCACATCTGTCACAAACAACTATGTTCAAAGTCACCTAAATCTTCTGATGCTCTCTGTGAATCTAAAAAGTGTGTTCATCACTTTTAGATGCCTAAAATACCCTGAATTGCTGCCACAGGCCGATTTGCTATATGCATTAACTAGCAAATTAGCAGGTATAATAAAGTAGGCAGTCTTTATATGTTAGTTTTCTATATTCCAGTGGTTTCTGCAGGCCTGTGCTTTTTATTTAAATGCTGGCTAGTCCCTTTTAGCTGGGAAGAGGCAGAAAGAGAGATAAATGAGGTAGCTGGGTAATGTCAGTGACTGTTGGCAGTGATTGTGTGCAGGGATTCCTACAGACATCAGATTAAGAGGGCAGCCTGGCCTGACTCCAAAGGTCTGGTCCGACATTATCTCCAGCACCCCGGACTGTTTTCATAACGGGGCCTCCCAGTCTCTCCAGTGCTGCTCTGTAAGTGGCTGGGAGTGGGCAGCTGGAGTTTGTGCGGGCCCGAATGTTTATGTATGCATGCATGCGTGTGTGAGAGCAGAATAAACTGCCGCCTTGGCGGGGCAGCACGCTGTCTGCCATATCTCTGGTGCAGCAGAGCCATTAGGGAGCGATGAAGCCGATGACATGTAGTTCCTGTGACGGGCCGCCGTGGACCCAGACTCCTCTGCTGCTGCCGCTGCTGCTGCCGTCGCCGGTTCTGACGCTGCTGTGGGAGCCCACAGGTCTGCCGCTGGACAGACACAGAGACGCAGGGACGGAGGTTTATTTTGGGAGGTGGTTTGGTGCCGGACACCCTGTCTACTCTCCCACCAACCTTTAACACCACCGCCGCCGACACACCTCTTCCCACGCTCTTAACAATCACACACACCGACAAAAGTAACCAACAGGCTTTTATTTGGCTAATGCAGTCAAAGTAATGGCCACTGATGGTCTGGGTCAGATTATTTTAAAGACTCCCATTTTTGTGTCCTCATCGTCAACAACTGAGAGCCCACTCACATGTCGCCACGGCACCGTCTGCCGTTCAAAAACATCTAAGATCCTGTTAAAGATGTGTAAAAAAACAAAAAAAAAGTCTTAATATGATGTGACCTAAAGGCTTTTTCCCTTCTTAGCAAAGGCCTTATCTGCATTACCACTACAAACTTAATCATGGGCAGTTCATAAACTTTTACTGAGACTTTGACTTTGATCAGATGAAACTAACATTGAGTTTTACAGGAGCAAAACACCAGAGGGGTTCAGTATAAAACAAAGGATGAATGTGTGGGGAACTATGCCTCTCTCACTGGTAAGTGTGGTGGGAAATATGTGCTGCTGTGGGAATTGCTTCTTTTTCCAAACACCCAAAGCTTACACGAATGCATGAACGTCCAAAAAATGCCATAAGATTTAAAATAACAAAAGGCTGCTGGCCTTTACCAGATGCTTTCAGCAGATTATTAATCCAAAGCATATTTCCGTCAACAAGTGTAATAATCAGTCTTTTTCAATCCCCGTCCAGGATTCGTACTCAGGACTGTGTTCCTGCAAAGTAGCTGTGCTCAACTTTTATGGTGTTTCTCACATCTCATTTATTTTGTTCTATTTTTCTTTTTTACGATATCAATATATAACTCTTCCTCACAAAGAGCAGCGTTCATTACAACCACTTTTATGATGTTTCTAATTTACGACACCTTTAAAGGGCACAGACAAATCCAGTACGCAGTCGTCGTTGCCAATGCTGTTATGTTTAATTGCACCACAGTGTAAATGGTCATACTTCATATCAGGAAAGTGTGAGAAAACAGAGCTTTATGTAAAATTATTCATATCATCCTCATTCAGCAGAAAACTTCACTGGCATCATTACTGACTTTTAGCATGTTTTCTATTGATATTTTTGGAAATTAGCTTCACAAATTATCTAACAGATTTAAATCAGGAATCTGACTGCGTCACTCCAAGATGTTAAATGTTGCTCCCAGTCTGAATAAGCATGTTTGTAAAACTAAAATATTACTTTTAAACCTGAATACTTCTGCACTAACTCTACGCTTGTGCCCGAAATAACAAAAGTTAGAAAGCTCTTCCTCCCCCGTATGGACATATGGATGGTAATCTATATTATGTAAGGATTAACTCTCACAAATACCGAATTCCTTGGTGTATTAATACATTTCGAGACCTATAAATGAAATTTCTGGTGTCCGCTCTGACCTCAGCGTGATCTCTGTAGACACTGAAACATGCAGAAAGCTCGTCCCACACGCTTCTCCTTTGCCTCTCTGCATCTCAGCATCCGATTAAGTTACACGGGGGAGCACATTTTGAACAGGTGCCCAGTGAAGCCGCGCTCTCCAACACACCCTCTCCCATTGTAACTTGACCCTGCCTCCCACAGCCCTGGAACCTCACATAGTCGCAGATCGTGCACAGCACGTATGCATGACATGGAGTAAAGGCTTTTGACACGAGGTCTAGATGGTCTCCCTGTCCACACATGCTGACCCCCAACCTTCTCCGCCGGTTGGAGGCTGGCGGAGGAGATCTGTGGGAGCAGTCATGTTGGCACAGAAACACGCCGTGAACTTGCTGGTTGAAATCCTATAACCCCCGGTTTAAATCCAGGTTGCTTATCCTTACCATTAGCAGCAATCTGAGGTCGAGAGTCCGACACAGGAACTTCTCAACATGTGCAGAAGGACCTCCTAGTTTGTGACACCAGACGACTCACTTTAGCAGATTCCTTGTGTGACGGCATCGAATAAGTGCTGATGATGTCACATTTTAAAATTAATGCATTATTGAGCACATAAAAAAGAGATTCTGGATGAACTTGCCCTTTAAAACCTTCAATACAACATTTTATTTGTTGTGTTTTATAAAAAAAGCTTTCATCTTGTTTTTTTTTATCTATTTATTCTTTCACTTCTTTTTTTTAATTTGCACAGCAGTTGGAAGCCGGTCACAGCAAGAAGGTCTTTGGGGTCTTTCAGCATGGAGTTTTTTTGATGTTTTCCCATATGGGTTTTCTCCAGTTTTTATATATATATAT